>NC_088399.1:54421693-54641693 GCF_034236695.1 Oncorhynchus nerka | reverse complement strand
AGATTTGTACCTTGTCAGCTCGGGGATTTGAACTTGTAACCTTTCGGTTACTAGTCCAACGCTCTAACCACTAGGCTACCCTGTCTCCCCATGAGGATACACCTCATGGCACAACAGGCTGATTAATACTAATCTAGAATTACTTTTCTTTCTTCGAACATACAACATTGTGTATAAGAATCCTAGTCTAAAAATGTTGGCTAGAGTCATGTGGCAAGATAGGAAGTGCAAGGAGATTAAAACCAGTCTTCCAATGAGTTAAATCACAAAATGTTCTCTATATTAAACGATACTTATATTTTGAGCAACATTAAGTTGGATTTAGTATTACATTTTTGGGTAAAATGAAATGATCAAATGATTGAAATTACATTTATTTTGATTAAGTATAAAATATGTTGATTGTTCTTGTTTTTTCCAATTTCAATTCACCCCAGATTTTTTTTTTTACAGTGTGGCTGTGTGGTTGAGTTGTCTAAAATTACAATGAAATTCCCGCATCCGCCTGTTCCACATTCACTACTCTGTCTCCTCCTGTTTCAAATCTCTCCAAATAAGGTATTTCTATTCTGTTTTGAAGCAAGTTCCGTGTGTCATCACTTTCAGTGGGTTTAACATTGAAAACCTTTCAAACACCAGATATCAGTTTAGGTGTGCTACTTTTCATCTTTTGAGTCCCTGCCATTCTCATGACATAGTCTGGAGTGAAGCGGAAGAAGATCAGGTAATTGGCTAAGTGGCTCTTCTACCACAGGGAGGAGGGATACACTGACGTGAAGGGGCTAGGTTCCATGTGCCTGCGCTGACCGAACACACTGTACCAGTGTGTTAGCAGTTACAGAAGATCAATCTTGGGTTGGGACATGTGAAGTGTGCGCGTGTGTGCGTGCATCCATGCATGTGTGTATACAGTCATCACTGTAAATCAAATCATATTTTATTAGTCTCTTAAACATTTTCAGCAGATGTTATTGCGGGTGTATCGGAATACTTGTGTTCCTGTAGCCTTAGGGGAGAAGATGATTGCGACATAATGTAACATCCTGCCACCATGACATGGCTTGACATCCCGCTGGGCAAAAAGTGGTTTGAAGCAACGTTGTTTCCACATAATTTCAACCAATAAATTCAATGTGACGATGTTGAATCAACGTGGACAACTGATTTGATTTGCAAAGTCATCAACGTTTTAATTTTTTTCACCCAACTTTTAACCTAAATCCAATGGCATGTTGCTGATTTTACGTTGAATTCAGGTTAGTTGACAACTCAACCAAATGTAAATCAAAACAAGACGTTGAACTGCCGTCTGTGCCCAGTGGGATGGCTGTTTATCATACTATGTATATTCATTATCGTAATTGTACGAAGTATTATTATACAAACTCATTACACCTATCCTGAAGGGATAGAGAGGACAATTGATGAGATGTGAGGAATCCTTAGCTGTGGGTGGGAATCTGTGTCAGGATAAATGGCAGGGGAAATCGGAAACAACTGGAGCTGTATTGACGATTATGTAACAGTAGGAGGCAGTATTGAGTTGCATTCAGCCCTAGGGTTTTTTCTCTCTCTTTTCTCTTACAATCTCACTCTCCTCTCTCACATACACACAAAATGAGCAAACGCACACGCACACGAGCGAAACCTCACACACCAACGCACACAAGCGCACACACGTGCAATGCACGCAAACGCACACACCCACTCACACACACAATACTAGGTCAGTTCTCAAGAGAGATTATTATTCAATTAAAAAATGAGGATCAGAAATGTCACAACCCCTCTCTCTCCCTCTCTCTCATTATAGCGTAGTAGAGTAACTCCTTTTCTGTGTCTTTTCCTACTTCAGCCTCGCTCCATCTCTCTTCATCTTTCCCCTTGTCCCCTCACATGCTAAGACAGAGCAATATCGTATCCCTTAACCACTGTTCTTTCCCTGCCATAAATCTTACAATATCTCGTCGCTCATACCCCACTCCTCTCTCAGATGTTGGATGACAGATATTTGTCTCACAGTGTTGCAAAAAAGAACCAACACAGGCATGCTTCAAAGGGACTATATTTAGAGAGAGAGGGAGAGATGGGAGAGAGATTGGAAGATTTAAAAAATGAGAGAGGGGGAGAGGAAGGAAAACGAGAGGGGAAAGAGAGAGAGGGGGGACGAGATGGAGAGAGAGAGAGAGAGAGAGAGAGAGAGAGAGAGAGAGAGAGAGAGAGAGATTGAGGGGAAGAGGTGAGAGGGAGGAAAATAGAGTAAGAGACTTGTAAGAGGGAAAGGAAGAGGAAAGATGGAGAATGTGATTACGGGGAATCATGGACGCAAATGGGATAGAAATGCATAGGGAAAGGAGATTCTGTCATTGAGAGAGTAGGGGGAAAGAAAGGAGATAGGGTGTGCATTTGCAAGTGTGTGTGTGTGTGTGTGTGTGTGTGTGTGTGTGTGTGTGTGTGTGTACATATTTGTACGTGTGTGAGTGTTGAACCCTGCTTTAGCAGCGCACTCTACGCATAACATAACATAAGAATTAGATCCCAGTTCCATCACAAAGGTCACCGACAGAGTCAGAGGTGGGAAGTGGGAGGAGGAGGAGGGAGGAGGAGGGAGATGGACAAGGATGTTCAATAGGTGTATGGAGTCATAGACGTATATAAGCAGTCCACTTGGTGACACGTGAGGTGGTGAGGCAAGGAGGGGAGGAGGGCAGAAGATGTAACAACAAATAGAGGGAGAAAGGAAGATGGGGAGCGCTAGTGGGGGAATCTAAACAGGAGAAAGAGATACAGCGAAGATGACAACCAAGTGAAAACAAAATGGAGAGAAAGGGAGGCAGAGGGAGAGACAGAGATGTAGTGCACCCCAGGGATACACATATATGTAGTAAAGTGCACGGGGGAAAAAGAGTGATGGTGCCGCTCTTTCTCTTCCTCTCCCTTTCCATCCCCGCTGTGCCTTGTCTCTGTGTCGTTTCTGCTGTATCATCATCCTCTTCCTATGCGTGGGAAAGCACTCCTCGTTAGTACAGCCTACACAAGCTGGTGAAGACAGCCTAGAGAGAGGGGAGCGAGGGGGAGAGACGAGAGACAAAGACAAAGAGAGCACTACTGTACCTTCCACCACTGTCTCCACTAAAACGTATTTTGAGAATACAGCCGCTTTCAATGAATGACAAAGAAACTGCAAACAGACAACAGTGGACAGAAACTAAGGGTCTGCTTCTGCAGTGGAAGATCTAAATTAAAATCCCATGTACAACTCAGCCAACCTCCATTGTGAATGAGCATAAACAAAATGGCCATTACTGTTACGTCACTGTCAGTACCGTCACAGTAACAGCATTGGCTATTAGTAACAGTGGATCACTAGCCTGACGACTCACACTAAATTCTTCCGCTGCTCTGACATTCGCCACATACTTTACTCCGAGACGGCCATCATTGAAGTCGTTTGTGGCGACGAGGGGCACGAGGGGCGTTGCATAAAACAAAGTCATCAGTGATTATATAGTCTCCCAATCAGAGCATCAAAACTCACTTTCAAACCGCAGCTTTACCCACGTGTGTTCTGGCTCTTGCCCAACCCATCGTTTTCTGGACCAATCAGATGGACCCGAATGTGTCAGGGAGGTACTCAAATCCAGAATCATTTTGGAGATGAAACTATCGTCCGTGGGCGTGGCGTAGTGTTTGGCTGGAGCAAGGAGTCTGGGTAGCCAGGCAATGTCTTACCAACATATCCAACCAAACCTTTCAATATTTTGATACGCATACACAAAATGGTCAACACCGTGACATGATTCATTACCACTATAGCCTAGTGGTAATAGCCTAGTGGTAGGCTAGTGGTTAGAGCTTTGGGCCAGTAACCGAAAGGTTGCTGGATTGAATCCTTGAGCTGACAAGCTAAAAAATTGGTCATTCTGCCCCTGAACAAGGCAGTTTAACACACTCATCCCTGGTAGGCCGTCATTGTAAATAATAATTTGTTCTTAACTGACTTGACTAGTTAAAGGTTAAGTAAAAATATATATATTACATGGTTCATTATCGTTACATTCATGTCAATGATGTAACATTGACTGTCGGTAATGTATCTGTATGCCGCTCACATTCAGGTTGGTTTCTTTGTCTGACCATCAAACAACCTTCATTCAATCACAAGGAAACCATCAAGACATCATCAATGATCTCCCTCAAGGTCACCATGATGGATTTACAGGTTAAACCCGTGTACTAAATGCACCAGTAACATAGTGATGCAGAAACAATTTCTTCCTCTGCTAGCGAGACAGGGACAGCCTCTGTTGCTTTTCCTCGTACCTCAGCACCAAAAGTCATTTCATCCCAAGTAAAAGTACACACTACTGTCTCCAGCCAATCCTCCCTTTGCTGATTGGATTAGCCTCACAATTAGCGCGCAGTTTACTGTGTTTCGATCTAAAATGGAGGCTGAAAACAAGTGCTTGAGGCGTGGGGAAAAAAGAGCTAGACGCTGCAGCCTTTCAGGCCTGGGATTACCCCTAGATCTGACTGGAGTAATAGTGATGATTCAGAGATGACTCAGGCTGGTGGTGGTGGATGCTGCTCTACACTTACACACACACACACACACACACACACACACACACACACACACACACACACACACACACACACACACACACACACACAGGCACACACACAGGCACACACACACACACACACACACACACACACACACACACACACACACACACACAGCACTAGTCTGTGTATTTCTGTCTGACTGCACACATTAGGGAAACAGGTCCCCATAGCTAGTGGAGCCAGGTTTGGCTGCAGATTGGAGCTACTCTATGAATACCGTGCAATGACTGTAGTGATGCCAGTATATGGCAGAGTCTCTCTCAGGCAAAACAACTAATAGAGGGGGCAGATGGAAACGAAGGCCGCTCTTTGATTGGTGGAGAGCTGATAGTAAAAGACCACTAGGTGATGTCACACCACAACAAATAAATACCAGGCTTTGACTTTCTTCACAGGGTACTTTAGAAGTACAGAACTACTAGCCTATAATCATTTATTTTCTATCAACAGAGGTATGAGAGGAGTGTATGACCGCATCTTATTCCCTATATTGTGCACTACCTCTGACCAGGGCCAGGTTTTCCAAAAGCATCAATGTTAGAACCTTAAGATGCCTTTGGGAAACCGGACACAGAGCCGTATGGGCTCTGGTCAAAAGTAGTGCACTATATAAGGAATGGAATGCCATTTGGGACACAACCCTTATCTCTGAAGGTGAGTCTCTAATTGTGAGCGGATTTTAAAGGCCACAGGCTCACCTCTATTTATTCTCCAAGTGCCTCCTGATGAAAAGCAGATCTCATTCTCTCTCTTTCTTTATCCATTCCCTCGTTCTCTCAGAAGAGCTGTGTTGATACCAATACAAAAGGTTCGCTCCGCTCGCTTTCTGAGAACGCACTCTAAATGTGTTGTGTCAGAGAATGGAGGCTCTCATCACAGTGAATTCTCCACAGTGCCCACCTCAGTGGGAATGTCAGGGACATGTGTTGCGGCAGAGGCGTACGAGAGCACAGTGCTCATCCTGTGGATGTGTCTCCTCTCAGGCCACAGGCCACATTGATGAGACAACGGTGTAGAAGAGCCAAGAGAACTCTTGGAGGAGGTATGCGGACACTCATACTCGCACAGACATGTGCACACACTAGGACACACAGACGCACACTAGGACACACAGACGCACACTAGGACACACAGACGCACGACAGCGGCACTTACGCATTCCAACACACATTTCAAATACTTCATTTGAATCCAGAAATCACATTAGAGTCAAGAAGGATTCAAACATTTCAAAGGACACAGACATCTGGACACTACAGATGGCACCTTCTTCTCCACATAGCAAGGCTGCCCATATGAACGCTGACACGGAGCAGTACCTCGCTATTTGTCTAATGCAGATCTGCAATCTGAAGGCCACGCACTGTCAGCCTTTGAACACTGAACGAGAATATAAACGCAACATGTAAAATGTTTCGTGAGCTGAAATAAAAGATCCCCGAAATTCTCCATACGCACAAAAGGCTTATTTCGCTCGCATTTTGTGCACAAATTTGTTTATATCCCTGTTGGTGAGCATTTCTGATAAACCACACCTGACAGGTGTGGCATTTCAAGAAGCTGATTAAACAGCATGCTCATTACACAGGTGCACCTTGTGCTGTGGACAATAAAAGGCCACTAAAATGCGCAGTTTTGTAACACAACACAATGCCACCAATGTCTAATTATTCATATTTTTTTACTTTTATCCCCTTTGTCTCCCCAATTGGTACGTACAGTCTTGTCTCATCGGTGCAACTGCGCTATTGACTCGGGAGAGGCAAAGGTCGAGAGCCATGCATCCCCCGATGTTTGGGACAGCGGTTTGCTGATGTCAACGTTGTGAACAGAGTGCCCCATGGTGGCAGTAGGGGGATGGTATGGGCAGGAATAAGCTACGGACAACAAACACAATTGCATTTGAATGCACAATTTGAATGCACAGAACTACCGTGACGAGATCCTGAGGCCCATTGTGAGGCCCATTTTTTTTGAGGGTATCTGTGACCAACAGATACATATGTGTATTCCCAGTCATGTGAAATCCATAGATCAATGAATTTATTTCAATTGACTGATGTCCTTATATGAATGAACACCTCCCTCTGGCCTCCCCACCACAATCTGTCATTTTTGGTATACAAGAAAACACATTATCATCAACATCAAACCAGCCCCTCACCTCAGTAGCTATCAGGTCGACAAGGCCGGTCATGTCTAGCTATGTACAGGTCTTTGTATGAACAGCAGCCATTAATTAACAACATGTGCAACAGACTCCATTCCATTTGACTTGTGTAGACAAACACGTGGGCCAAAGAACAAAGAATGCCAGCAAACAGCCTGAGAAATAAACAGACAAAATAAGCACTATACTTACAGAAAAGTAAACTCAGGAAGAAACACACTGAAGCCATCAGACAACAGAACCATACCTACTTCCAACGTTTCAAAGAGCAACGTATGAGCTTTGAAGTGTGGGGTGTGAGAGCCTATGCAGCTCTCATTGGAAGTCTACCACAGTGGGGTGTTAGCTTTCTTAAACAGAACTCTTTAAGCCTCTCCGTTGGGTTGGCACTGAGAGAGAGAGAGAGAGAGAGAGAGAGAGAGAGAAGGAAGGAAGGAAGGAAGGAAGGAAGGAAGGAAGGAAGGAAGGAAGGAAGGAAGGAAGGAAGGAAGGAAGGAAGGAAGGAAGGAAGGAAGGAAGGAAGGAAGGAAGGAAGGAAGGAAGGAAGGAAGGAAGGAAGGAAGGGGTAGAGCGGGAGGGCGGGATCAAGACAAATAATGAGAGAGAGGGATAGATAGGAAGAGAGAGGGATAGATAGGGAGAGAGAGAGAGAGAGAGAGAGAAAGGAAGAGGGAGAGAGGGGAGCAAGATTGATCATGAGAGAGAGGGATAGATAGGGAGAGAGAGAAAGAGAGAACGAGTGCTCCCCATATTTAGTCTGGGCCTTCATCACAGTGCCAACCTCAGGATACCCAATAGAGTAACGTGGCCTTTTATGTCTGAGCCAGAACAACCGCAGAAATTTACGCAAAAACACACACACACACACACGCGCACGCACGCACGCACACACACACACACACACACACACACACACACACACACACACACACACACACACACACACACACACACACACACACACACACACACACACACACACGGTATGCAAAGCTGTGCTCGTGAGCATATCAACACACATACGTTGCTTATCCTTTTACACACACTGTCCACATACAGTTACCCATATATATCCCATAAAGCACACTGTGTGAAAAGGATTCCAACATATTCACACAGAAATAGGAGAAAAACACACAGTATGTATGCTTCAGGGCAAGCCTCTCTCTGCCTCCATGAATATTTCATCCCTTCTTAAAATAACCTGTCCCTTTAAAATATATGTTTGCGCAAACAACCTACAGCCACAGCCAAGCGAAAACGCCCAGGGTACTTATTTACACGTTACACAGGAGGGCACCGATAATGCTAAACGCCACATGCTACAGCACACAGCAGCAGTGCTGAGGAGAACTACTCAGGTAGCGACTAAATCTGTATCCTGGTATGAGTTGAGTTCAGGCCATACAGGTTTAGAGCAGCCAGAGCGGTGGAAGATAGACCATATTTCACTTCCTGAATAATTGACTGGCACTAGAACACCTGGTTTTTCTCTCTCTCTCTCTCTCTCTCTCTCTCTCTCTCTCTCTCTCTCTCTCCCTCTCTCTCTCTATATATATATTCTATATTTTTTCTCCCTCTCTCTTTCTCTTTCTCTCTCTCTTCTCTCTCTATATTCTATATTCTTTCTCCCTTTCTCTCTCTCGTACTTGCTCTCTCTCGTTCTACCTCGTTCTCCCTCGTTCATTCTCTCTCTCTCTCGCTCTCTCTCTTTCCCAGGGCCATGACATAAAGACCATACATAAACAGGCGAGAATATATACGTTCATGTATTCCAAAGGTATTCTCTGTGGTAAAGCATTAAAGTGGGTGAACCTACAGTATGTCAAGGTTTCCTCCAAGGCAAGTTCTTTATTCTGGCTCTGTGTCTATGCAATACCCAGGTAAAGATGGTCTGCAAGTGTAGTTATGCTGTAGGCTGATTGAAACTTTATTTTGTATTTTTCTAATATAGATTCAAGGTTCTTATGAATGGAAATAAGGGACCACAATGGAAGTAAGTCATTGGCTTTGTGTCATCCCTGAAAAGTACTTTTTTTAATGTACTCTGTATATGTATTTTGACACAATAAAATCAATGGCAATAAATGAAACCAATCCATCAATCAATCAATAAACAGTTGAGTGGCTGGCTGGTCAAGGACGTCCAACCATATCGAGAAGACAAAGACAGGAGTTAGCTGGAATTACATGGCAGAGGGAGGGATAAGTATGTGCTAAACCAAGTGCAGCATAATAATACCCCACAATGATCTCATACTTTCCAAATTCACAAAACCCCCAATCATTGAAATCTCACTCCAGAATTGGTCATATGGCACAATGTATAATCTTGTATTATCCTAAAATCTAATTTATAAAGTCCATTTTGTAGTGTGTAGCAGGTGGCTATGGTGATCATATTAATGAATGAATGCGTATGCTTTGCCATCTCATCATGGAAATGCCCGGCCCCCAAACTACAGCACAGTGTCTACGTCCCACATGGCACCCTATACCCTATATAGTGCACCACTTTTGACTAGAGCCCTATGGGGCTTTATTCACTATAAAGGGACCAGGGTGCCATTTCATTTCAGACACCAGCTGAGAAGCAGGAGATAACAGAGAAGATTAAAAATGATAGACCACGACAAGAGCCCAGCAGAGATGACAGGCAGTTATGAGGACAACCCCCAAGATCACACATGAGATAATTGGTGTAAAAAAATCTCTCTCTCTCTCTCTCTCTCTCTCTCTCTCTCTCTCTCTCTCTCTCTCTCTCTCTCTCTCTCTCTCTCTCTCTCTCTCTCTCTCTCTCTCTCTCTCTCTCTCTCTCTCTCTCTCTCTCTCGTGGGCAGCGGATCCCTGCCTGTCACACATCCGTATCGGGGAGTTTTTGAAGAAGATTGGAATGAAGCCTCGGCTGTGTTGTCTTTCTTTGCTGTGGGGTCTGATCTGATTTGGCCTGGCCTGGGCTGTGGTACTGTAGCCCAGACAACACTAACACTTTAGATAGGCTAGCCATATGGCTAAATCTGGGAGGACACATCACTGAGATATCTCTCTCTCTCTCTCTTCCTTCCTCCCTCGCTCTCTCTCCTCTCTCTTTCTCCCTTCCACCCCCCCTCTATGTCTGTACCTCTCCCTTCCTCTCTCTCTTCCTCCTCCCTCTCTCTCTCTCTCTCTCTCTCTATCCCCTTATCTTTCTCTCTCTCCCCCCTTCTCTTTCCCTCTCTCTCCCCTTCTCTTTCTCTCTCTCTCTCCCCTTCTCTTTCTCTCTCCCTCTCCCCTTCTCTTTCTCTCTCTCTCTCCCCTTCTCTTTCTTCCTTCTCTCTCTCATCCCCCTTACTCTCTCTCCCCTTCTCTTTCTCCCTGTCTATCTCATCCCCCCTTACTCTCTCACCCCTTCTCTTTCTCCCTCTCTCTCTCATCCCCCTTACGCTCTCTCTCTCTCTCTCTCTCCCCCTCTCTCTCTTCCCTCTCCTCCCTCCCGGGCACCCTATTCACTATATAGTGTAATATGTTTGACCAGGCCCCATTTGGTGCCATTTGAGACACAGCCAGTAAGACATCTACACTTTCAATGGGCAGAACAAACACTTCAATGTAACCTAATATGGGACCATTTGTATTTCGAGGGACTAATAGCATAGTAGAAAAAGATGGATGAGGTCATTTTACAGACTGCAGATTGTTGATATTACACTTCTGGGTTAAAACTGTGGTTGTGTTCATCTGTGAATGTGGTCGTTGTCGAAACAAGACAAGGTGAGAATGAGACAAAGGGGAAAACGCACGTGCACACCCACGTGTACATACAACAAACACACAAACACTGAACCATCTGAACTGCCAGGATCCTACGGCTGTGCCGCTCACTACTCTGATACCCTGGCCAGATGAGTGACAGATTCAGTCTAACACACACACACACACACACACACACACACACACACACACACACACACACACACACACACACACACACACACACACACACACACACAGAGAGAGAGAGAGAGAGAGAGAGAGAGAGAGAGAATGAGAGAGCCCTGTAACTACTTTAATCAGTGTTAATCACTGCAGACTCTTGCTTCACTGTCAGATTGAGACCAGAGAGAGAGAGAGAAGAGAGAGAGGGGGTGAGAGATAGGGGAGAGAGAAGGAGAGGGATTGGGAGAGAGAGAAAGAGAGAAAGAGAGAGTGAGAGGAGAGGAGAGGGAGAGATGGGAGAGGGAGAGAAAGAGAGGGAGGGGGATGGGAGAGACAGAAAGAGAGAAAGAGAGAGTGAGAGGAGAGGGAGAGAGAGAGAGAGAGGGAGAGAGAGAGAGAGAGGGAGAATGGGAGAGTAAGAGAGAGGAGGGTGGAGAAAGAGAGGCACAGAAACAGCTTGTAAAAATGTTAAATGGTTATCTAAAAATATACAGTGCCCACAGAGCCGCGAGTCCGTGGCAGTTTTCATGTACTTTATCTTATTCTTCAAGGTCTATTTCTTAGGCCCATATGGCCGGGCCTTGGCGGGAGAGGTGGACACGCCAAGCCAACGCAGTCAGGTTTTAATTTCAGTCAGGGGCAGGGGGACAGCACGGAGGGCGGGAGCGAGTGAGGAATGCAGAGCGAGCCAGGCGGAGAGATAGAGAAGAGGGGAGAAAAAGAAGTAGAGATGAAGGGATATAGGGATATAGGGAGGAAGAGATAAGGGGAGAGGGGGAGGCGGCAGTGAGGGAGGGAATGAGAAACGAACGGCAGCACAGAAATGGAGATAGAGAGGGCAGCACAGAAATGGAGATAGAGAGGTGATGTGCTTTACAAGGAGGAGAACAAAGGGAGGCCGAGACGGAGGGAGGCAAAGGGGGAAAATTGAAAGATAAGAGGGAGAGATTATCAAGAAAAGATGGGTAATGTATAAATAAATCATGACAAAGGGAAGGGATAGGGAGAGGAATGTGTGAGGGTGAGCAAAAACTGATCATTTAACTTCGAGCGAAACGGAGAAAGTCAGCCAAAGAGAACGAGATAGAGAGAGGTGGAGGAAGAGTGTTGAAAAGTAAGAAAGAGATTGTGTTTATAAAATATAATACAAATGGGTTTTTATTCAAGAAATGGCTTTGGCCTTCACGGTTTGACCAAAACTGTGTAGAAAGCTTAGCAGGAATAGTCGGAAGCATAGTTAGAATAGTAATGCCTGTGTTTGGTGATTAGAATTTCAGACAGTCTGCCTGTACTCAGGCTGGTCAGGCTATTATGCAAGGCCCTAATGCAGCCAGTTTGTTTAGTGGAGCATGCAGGACCTCTGAATGTGACCTTATGTGCGTACAGATAGCATACAATGTCAACTAATGTGTTTCTCTTTGAGCGAGCATACGAATGGAGGGCGTGCATTCATATGTGCAGCTGGAGCATGATACATAGGCCACCCTATAGGCCACCCTCACTAGTGCCGCCAAGCAGCACTAGTGAGGGTTAAGTATTTCACATTTGTGCGATCTGCTAGCCAACATCCTTTGTGCTCTGGTGGGCTAATGTTTACACAGGGCACTTACGTGAGGTAGCACCTGGCAGATACATACAGACACACGTACACACAGTTCACAACAACTCCCTGCTTTTGCTACCTTGGCAGTGTGTGTGTGCCTGTGTGCACGTGTATGTGTGTGATTGACAGCTGTCAAATGACAGAGCACCAGGAGGAGGAGGAGGAGAGAAGGAGAGAGGGAGAGATGTCAGGGTAGGAGTGAAAGGGAGAGCCAGAACGAAGATAAGGGAGGAAGAAACACAGCAGAAAGAGAAAGAGAAAGAGAGAGAGAGACCCCCCTCCCTCCCCTCCGTCAGTGTCTGTGATCATCTATTCCTCCTGTTCTCTCTATCAGTGACTCAGTAACCTTCAGCACAAGACCCAAGTTGAGATGATGAATTGAGACGCAGACAGGAGAAAGGACAGAGATTAGGAAACACAGACAGATGATGAAAAATGACAAACTGAGAGAGGGGGCTGGGAGAGGAGGCGAGAGGAGAGTGGAAGAGAGAGAGGGAAAGGTGACATTGAGGGAAGTGTAGAGGAGACTGCTCCTGGTTTTTAGCTGGAGGACGGCCACAGAATTACATTAGTGTAACACACTTTGGCTGCACCCGCTGTTGGAGAGGCACACACACACTTGCACAGACAGAGATTCACGCGCACTCACGCGCACATGTAAAAATAAGCACTTTATTTAGATTGCATGCTTAACCTGCGGGGAGCCTGCCTCCCAATCACATCTATTGTAGTTTAACTACCTTGATAACCTTTCCATGTGCAGTACAGTACATGGTTCCCAAAAACAGTGATGGTAGTTTCTGAGGGGAGTAACCTGGTGATATAAACTAAACTAAACTACCATTACTCCACAGGGTGATTTTGCGGACACAGATTAAGCCTAATCCTGGACGTCTGCCTTTGCTTGCAGTCAATGTGTCACGTTTCCCCCCTCTCCGGCGCCGACAGAGATGGCCGCCTCGCTTCGCGTTCCTAGGAAACTATGCAGTTTTTTGTTTTTTTTACGTGTTATTTCTTACATTGGTACCCCAGGTCATCTTAGGTTTCATTACATACAGTCGAGAAGAACTACTGAACATAAGAGCAGCGTCAACTCACTATCAGTACGACCAAGAATATGACTTTCGCGAAGCGGATCCTGTGTTCTGCCTTTCACCCAGGACAACGGAATGGATCCCAGCCTGCGACCCAAAACAAAGACTTCGAAAAAGAGGGAAACGGAGCGGTCTTCTGGTCAGACTCCGGAGACGGGCACATCGCGCACCACTCCCTAGCATTCTTCTCGCCAATGTCCAGTCTATTGACAACAAGGTTGATGAAATCCGAGCAAGGGTAGCATTCCAGAGGGACATCAGAGACTGTAACGTTCTTTGCTTCACGGAAACATGGCTCACTGGAGAGACGCTATCGGAGTCGGTGCAGCCAACTGGTTTCTCCACGCATCGCGCAGACAGAAACAAACATCTTTCTGGTAAGAAGAGGGGCAGGGGCGTATGCTTCATGGTTAACGTGATGTGGTGTGATCATAACAACATACAGGTACTCAAGTCCTTCTGTTCACCTGATTTAGAATTCCTCACAATCAAATGTCGACCATATTATCTACCAAGGGAATTCTCTTCGATTATAATCACAGCCGTATATTTTCCCCCCCAAGCAGACACATCGATGGCTCTGAACTAACTTTATTTGACTCTTTGCAAACTGGAATCCATTTATCCGGAGGCTGCATTCATTGTAGCTGGGGATTTTAACAAGGCTAATCTGAATTTTTTTTATCAGCATATCGATTGCGCAACCAGGGCTGGAAAAACCTTGGATCACTGCTATTCTAACTTCCGCGACGCATATAAGGCCCTGCCCCGCCCTCCTTTCGGAAAAGCTGACCACGACTCCATTTTGTTGAACCCTGCCTACAGACAGAAACTAAAACAAGAAGCTCCTGCGCTGAGGTCTGTTCAACGCTGGTCCGACCAATCTGATTCCACACTCCAAGACTGCTTCCATCACGTGGACTGGGATATGTTTCGTATTGCGTCAGACAACAACATTGACGAATAGGCTGATTCGGTGTGCGAGTTCATTAGAACGTGCGTTGAAGATGTCGTTCCCATAGCAATGATTAAAACATTCCCAAACCAGAAACCGTGGATTGATGGCAACATTCGCGTGAAACTGAAAGCCAGGCAAGGTGACCTGAAACATGACCGAATACAAACAGTGTAACTATTCCCTCCGCAAGGCAATCAAACAAGCTAAGCGTCAGTATAGAGACAAAGTAGAATCTCAATTCAATGGCTCAGACACAAGAGGTATGTGGCAGGGTCTACAGTCAATCACGGATTACAAAAAGAAAACCAGGATGTCTTGCTCCCAGGCAGACTAAATAACTTTTTTGCCCGCTTTGAGGACAATACAGTGCCACTGACACGGCCCGCAACTAAAACATGCGGACTCTCCTTCACTGCAGCCGACGTGAGGAAAACATTTAAACGTGTCAACCCTCGCAAGGCTGCAGGCCCAGACGGCATCCCCAGCCGCGCCCTCAGAGCATGCACAGACCAGCTGGCTGGTGTGTTTACGGACATATTCAATCAATCCCTATCCCAGTCTGTTGTTCCCACATGCTTCAAGAGGGCCACCATTGTTCCTGTTCCCAAGAAAGCTAAGGTAACTGAGCTAAACGACTACCGCCCCGTAGCACTCACTTCCGTCATCATGAAGTGCTTTGAGAGACTAGTCAAGGACCATATCACCTCCACCCTACCTGACACCCTAGACCCACTCCAATTTGCTTTCCGCCCAAATAGGTCCACAGACGATGCAATCTCAACCACACTGCACACTGCCCTAACCCATCTGGACAAGAGGAATACCTATGTGAGAATGCTGTTCATCGACTACAGCTCGGCATTTAACACCATATTGCCCTCCAAGCTCGTCATCAAGCTCAAGACCCTGGGTCTCGACCCTGCCCTGTGCAACTGGGTACTGGACTTCCTGACGGCCCGCCCCCAGGTGGTGAGGGTAGGCAACAACATTTCCACCCCGCTGATCCTCAACACTGGGGCCCCACAAGGGTGCGTTCTGAGCCCTCTCCTGTACTCCCTGTTCACCCACGACTGCGTGGCCACGCACGCCTCCAACTCAATCATCAAGTTTGCGGACGACACAACAGTGGTAGGCTTGATTACCAACAATGACAAGACGGCCTACAGGGAGGAGGTGAGGGCCCTCGGAGTGTGGTGTCAGGAAAATAACCTCACACTCAACGTCAACAAAACTAAGGAGATGATTGTGGACTTCAGGAAACAGCAGAGGGAACACCCCCTTATCCACATTGATGGAACAGTAGTGGAGAGGGTAGTAAGTTTTAAGTTCCTCGGCGTACACATCACAGACAAACTGAATTGGTCCACCCACACAGACAGCATCGTGAAGAAGGCGCAGCAGCGCCTCTTCAACCTCAGGAGGCTGAAGAAATTTGGCTTGTCACCAAAAGCACTCACAAACTTCTACAGATGCACAATCGAGAGCATCCTGTATCACCGCCTGGTACGAAAACTGCTCCGCCCACAACCATAAGGCTCTCCAGAGGGTAGTGAGGTCTGCACAACGCATCACCGGGGGCAAACTACCTGCCCTCCAGGACACCTACACCACCCGATGTCACAGGAAGGCCATAAAGATCATCAAGGACAACAACCACCCGAGCCACTGCCTGTTCACCCCGCTATCGTCCAGAAGGCGAGGTCAGTACAGGTGCATCAAAGCTGGGACCGAGAGACTGAAAAACAGCTTCTATCTCAAGGCCATCAGACTGTTAAACAGCCACCACTAACATTGAGTGGCTGCTGCCAACACACTGACTCAACTCCAGCCACTTTAATAATGGGAATTGATGGCAAATGATGTATCACTAGCCACTTTAAACAATGCTACCTAATAAAATGTTTACATACCCTACATTATTCATATCATATGTATATGTATATACTGTACTCTATATCATCTACTGCATCTTTATGTAATACATGTATCACTAGCCACTTTAACTATGCCACTTTGTTTACATACTCATCTCATATGTATATACTGCACTCAATACCATCTGCTGTATCTTGCCTATGCCGCTCTGTACCATCACTCATTCATATATCTTTATGTACATATTCTTTATCCCCTTACACTTGTGTCTACATGGTAGAAGTTTTGGAATGGTTAGCTAGATTACTTGTTGGTTATTACTGCATTGTCGGAACTAGAAGCACAAGCATTTCGCTACACTCGCATTAACATCTGCTAACCATGTGTATGTGACAAATAACATTTGATTTGATCAGACTGCTGATTATCTCGCACACCTGTCACCATCGTCTCGAGCACCTGCCCCTCATGACACTCACCTGGACTCCATCACCTCCTTGATTATCTTCCCTATATGTGTCACTCCCCTTGGTTCTTTCCTTAGGTGTCATTGACTCTCTTTTCATGCTGGTGCATTGTTTGTGTTTCACATTTATTTCATTTATTAAAACGCTACTCCCTGAACTTTTTTCCCGACACGTTACACAATGACCAAAAGCGCCTTATTTGGCCTCATCGGTGGAATGTTATTCATCTTTTTCATCATTTCATAATTCATAAAGATGTTTTTTTTATGACGGAAATCCGGTGTTTCTGTGCAAATTATGTTATGTTATATTACAGTCTTCTGTGATGTACAGTACCAGTCAATAGTTTGGACACACCTACTCATTTTCTTTATTTTTAATATTTTCTACATTGTAGAATAATAGTGAAGACATCAAAACTATGAAACAACACATATGGAATCATATAGTAACAAAAAAATATATTACATTTGAGATTCTTCAAAGTAGCCACCCTTTTCATTGATGACAGCTTTGCACACTCTTGGCATTTTCTCAACCAGCTTCATGAGGTAGTCACCTGGAATGCATTTCAATGCATTCAGCTTTGGGTTAATTTGTGGAATTTCTTTCCTTCTTAATGCGTTTGAGTCAATCAGTTGTGTTGTGACAAGGTAGAGGTGTTACACAGAAGATAGCCCTAATTGGTAAAAGACCAAGTCCATATTATGGCAAGAACACCTCAAATAAGCAAATAGAAACCACAGTCCATCATTACTTTAAGACATGAAGGTCAGTCAATGCGGAACATTTCAAGAACTTTGAAAGTTTATTCAAGTGCAGTCGCAAAAAACATCAACTGATATGATGAAACTGGCTATCATGAGGACCACTACAGGAAAGTAAGTCCCAGAGTTATCTCTGCTTGCAGAAGATAAGTTCATTAGAGTTAATTGCCCCTCAGATTTCAGCCCATATAAATGCTTCAGAGTTCAAGTAACAGACACCTCTCAAAATCAACTGTTCAGAGGAGACTGTGTGAATCAGGCCTTCATGGTCAAATTTCTGCAAAGAAACCACTACTAAAGGACACCATTAGTGTCCTTTAGACTTGCTTGGGCCAAGAAACACAAGCAATGGACATTGGACCGGTGGAAATCTGTCCTTTGGTCTGATGAGAGCAAATTTGAGATTTTTGATTCTAACAGCCGTGTCTTCGTGAGACGTAGAGTAGGTGAATGGATGATCTCTGCATGTGTGGTTCCAATAGTGAAGCATAGAGGAGGAGGTGTGATGGTGTGGGGGTGCTTTGCTGGTGACACTGTCAGTGATTTATTTAGAATTCAAGGCACACTAAACCAGCATGGCTACCACAGCATTCTGCAGCAATATGCCTTTCCGTCTTGTTTGCGCTTAGTGGGACTATCATATGTTTTTCAACAGGACAATGACCCAACACACCTCCAGGCTGTGTAAGGGCTATTTGATCAAGAATGAGAGTGATGGAGTGCTACATCAGATGACTTGGCCTCCACAATCACCCGACCTCCACCTTGAGATGGTTTGGGATGAGTTGGACCGTAGAGTGAAGGTAAAGCAGCCAACAAGTGCTCAACATATGTGGGAATTCTTTCAAGACATTCCCCGTGAAGCTGGTTGAGAGAATTTCAAGATTGTGCAAAGCTCTCATCAAGGCAAAGGTTTACTAATTTGAAGAACATAAAATATAACAAATATTTGGTTACTACATGATTCCATGTGTAATTTCATAGTTTTGATGTCTTCACAATTATTCTACAATGTAGAAAATAGTACAAAATAAATAAAAACCCTTGCATGAGTAGGTGTGCCCAAACTTTTGACTGGTACTCTATATAAAGTGTAATATTGGGATGCAAACTCAAAATGGAATACATTTCAACTCTATATATGACATGGTACAGATGTCTTCTTTTTTTAAACCATAACCATGTGTGAGGTGTATATTTTTGTATCAAAGTCAATTTGTTTAAGACTACCAAGAAACAGTCCGGAAAACATCCCCCTTATGTGGTTATAGCTGATACATGGACATCATTATCTGCAATTTTAGCTACACTTCAGTCACATTTCAGTGGCTCTGGGTGGATAGAGGATGTGTTGTTTAAACAGTTTCAAACACAAAAAATGCCCATATCAGATAATGTAATCTTGTACTGTTTACCTTCAAGGGCTCAATCATTTTTTATTTAACCTTTATTTAACCAGGCGAGTCAGTTAAAAATAAATTCTTATTTACAATGACGGCCTACCCCGGCCAAACCCTAACGACGCTGGGCCAATTGTGCGCCCAATGACGGCTAGTTGTGATACAGCCTGGAATTGAACCAGGGTCTGTAGTGACGCCTACTAGCACTGAGATGCGGTGCCTTAGACCGCTCAGGAGACTCAAAAGCCTGGGGTTGATAGTAAATTACTTCCTCTACTACCCTTAACAACTGAGGGGTACCCTGTAATGGAGACCAATAACCATGCTTGGTTACGTGAAAACCAAAGACCTGCTGTAAGCCACATGCCAGAGCGGATATGGAGCAGAAATGTAGTAGGAGTGGAAGAAAGGAGGGAGGGAAGGAGAGAGGCAGAAAAATGAGACGGAGAGTACAAAGATGAAGGGAAAATGAGAGAGCGGGTGGAAAAAGGGTGCATTCAATGTTGAAAAGAGCATTACTGCACCCCCCTCCTCCCCCTCTTGTCAACCCCTCAGACAAACACAGTGCCCTTTACCTCTCCCTTGGAGCGAGGCATAAACGAGTGGAATGACAGACAGAGAGAGCCAACAGGCCCCCTCCCCAGAGAGGGGAAACGCACTCATCCGTACTGATCTTAAAACAACAGCCTCCCTCTCTCTCTCTCTCTCTCTCTCTCTCTCCCTCTCCTCCTCCCTCCCTCCCACCTGACTTTCTCTATGTCTACACCCTCTTTCTCTCTCTGTGTCTCCATCACCCTTTCATTCATCCTTCCTTTTATTATCCTTTTTGTCTCTTACGTTTATCCACTTATCCACTTATTTTTATTTTTTTATTAGCAATGCTTTCTCATCCTCCTTTCATGGTGTCTCTCTCTACTGCTGTGCTGTACCCCAAAATCACTCTGAATTTTAGTCTTTGTCCCTCATTTCCCATCTTTACATATACCCATCCTCTCATTCTCTTTCTATACATTCCTATCGGTTGATCATTCTGCTATATACTTTTCAGTCTCATAAAAGACCCTGGCAGTCTCTTTCCCCACAAGCTTCTCTGACTTATTTCTCTTTCTCTTGTATCTTCCTCTTCCACTTCAGAATCAATTTGTGACACGAGCTCTCCAGTGGTGCCCTTAGATTTCATTGTGGTCGAGCCCGTATTTAAAACAGTGCAAAGCCAATCTCCTCAACCCTGATTCACAGGTAGACTCAGACTAAATAAGAAAGCATTTCTCGACTCTTTGACACCATTTAGATGCTGCTGACGCACTTCAGCGGTTGACAAATGAGGCGATAAATTGACTTCTCTGAAGCATTCAAAAACAACAAAACACCCAAAACAAATCTCACTTAACTAAACGCTGGAAAAAATTGCACAATAGGACCAGAGGATAATTACAATTTCTGTCTTTCTTTCTCTCCTTTCCTGTCTTTCCTCCTAATCCCCATCTTCCCCTCTTTCTCTCCCCTATCCGTTTACAGTGGTTTGTGCCCCAGACGCAGATTGACCCTAGCGCTGTGGACCCAGTAGGGGGCCTTGTTCCTCTGCGTCGCTCCACTGCACATGACTGACGTACTTCATAAGGGAGGGGGGGAGGGTGAGAAGGAACGAGGGATTGGGAAGAAGAGATGGAGGGAGGGAAGCATAGGAAACAGAAGAGTGCTAGCTGCGCTGAGGGAGGAGAGGGACCTGAATGCGATTTATGATCAATGGTGCTTCTCCTATTACATTCCAATTAAAGTAGCGTCTCAAGCATAGCTCTAGTACACCGCGTCGGCAGAAGGGCTTTTGACGGTCTTTGTATGGGCATGCTACTACGCCCATAATAATGGGTTACTGCACACACTCATACATACACATGAATGTACGCGCATACACGCATGCACGCTGGCAGGCACACACAAACGGCCCCAGAATAAGTCTCTCCACCCAATAGTGTTTGTTTGTGTGCGTGCGTGCGTGCGTGCCCGCGAGAGAATGCAGTCACCTTATCAGAAGTACAAGGGCGAGTTTATTAAAGTCAGATTAAGGGCAGTTCAAAGGGCTAATGCCCACTATTACATCGATGCTGGTTTAACACCGCCTTAAACTCCACAGTCAATAAAGAACCAGGGAGATGGAGGGGAGAGGGCAGCCGACCAGAACAACAAGGATGGCTGGAGACTGGAAGTTAGACTGGAGAAAATAAATGGATGTGGAGGACTCTAGCATACCTCCAACTTGTTTTTGGTTCTCTGATTTCGACATGCTACTTACTTTATGTGGCAATGCATTTTGATTTTGATTGACATGTTGAATGCATGCTTGAACGTATTCAGCGGAAATAATCACTTCAAGTTTACCGTGGCACAACCAGTCGGCGAAGCGTTAGGGACTGCATTATTACATGTAATTATTTGTGACGACGGGCTAGTCATCACAAACGCCCTCTCGCCAATTTGCACTCTGGCATATTGGAGTTAGTAACACATCATCATCAGCGTTAATTACAACAAGCAACCTGTAATAATGCAATATTAATGTATTTAATGATCACAAACAACATGAGTCATCCATCGTGTGCGTCGCAAATGGCACCCAGCTCCCTACATAGTGCACCACTTTTGAACAGAACCCTATGGGCCATGGTCAAAAGTAGTGCACTATATAGGGAATTTGCTCCCATTTGGGACGCATTCAAATCCGGCCTGACCAGGCTATGGAGTTTTTCGGTCTGAGTGCTAAGGTTCCATCCCAAATGGCTCCCTATTCCCTATGTAGGGATATCCATTAGAAAGACCTTAGTAACCCAGCTGCTGCTTCCTATCCTGGACTATGGTGACACCATCAATCAAAACACAACCAAGACCTTACTAAGCGAATTAGATGTCACTTACAACAATCTTTGCAGATTCATTCTTGGATGCCATTATAAGGGTACACACCATGAGGTTTGAGTATGATCTCTCAGATACAAAGGCCAAACTGACTGGAATAATTGACCTATAAAAATCAGGGCATTAAAATCACGCAGTGAATCTAAGAAAGCCCTTTTTCAAATGTTAAGAACAAACGGTTTATGTTTTTGATGAATAGAAACATCACCATGTGAATATACTGTATTTGTAAATACAGTATGTATGTATGTATGTATGTATGTATGTATGTATGTATTATAGGTACTTAGTTTTATTAGTTATATTAGTAGTTGTAGCAGCAGTTTCTATTAGCTGTTGTCACACCCTGACCATAGAGAGCTGTTTATTCTCTATGATGGTTGGGGTGTGACAGTGACTAGGGTGGGTTATCTAGGTGATTAATGATCTATCTTGGCCTGGTATGGTCCCAATCAGAGGCAGCTGTTTATTGTTGTCTCTGATTGGGGATCATATTTAGGCAGCCATTTCCCCATTGTGCTTTGTGGGATCTTGTCTAGGTATAGTTGAAACTTCATTGAGCATCAGGTTTCGTTTAAAGCTTTATTTGTTTGTTTTTCTTTGCGTTTCTTTTCCTAATAAAGAGGATGGAAACATACCACGCTACATCTTGGTCCACTCCTTACAGCGATCGTGACAGCTGTAGGCCTATTAGTAGTTGTACAACAACTTTATTATGTTTGTTTATGTAAAAAAGTATTATTATTATTCAACATATTATTTTGGTTACTAAGTTATTGCTTTCAAAAAAATATAGTGCACTACTTTTGACCAGGTTCCACAGAGCACTGATTTAAAAAATAGTAGGATGAATACAGTTGAAGTCGGAAGTTTACATACACTAAGGTTGGACTCATGTAAACTGTTTTTTCAACCACTCCACATATTTCTTGTTAGCAAACTATAGTTTTGGAAAGTCGGTTAGGACATCTACTTTGTGCATGATGCAAGTCATTTTTCCAACAACTGTCTACAGAAGGATTACTTCACTTATAATTCACTGTATCACAATTCCAGTGGGTCAGAAGTTTACATACACTAAGTTGACTGTGCCTTTAACCATCTTGAAAAATTCCAGAAAATTATGTCATGGCTTTAGAAGCTTCTGATAGGCTAATTGACATCATTTGAGGTGTACCTGTGGATGTATTTCAAGGCCTACCTTCAAACTCAGTGCCTCGCTTGACATCATGGGAAAATCAAAGAAATCAGCCAAGACCTCAGGAAAAAAATTGTAGACCTCCACAAGTCTGGTTCATCCTTGGCAGCAATTTCCAAATGCCCTGAATGCACCACGTTCATCTGTACAAACAATGGTACGCAAGTATAAACACCATGGGACCACACAGCCTTCATACCACTCAGGAAGGAGACGCATTCTGTCTCCTAGAGATGAATGTACTTTGGTGCGAAAAGTGCAACTCAATCCCAGAACAACAGCAATGGACCTTGTGAAGATGCTGGAGGAAACAGGTACAAAAGTGTCTATATTCACAGTAAAACGAGTCCTATATCGACATAACCTGAAAGGCAGCTCAGCAAGGAAGAAGCCACTGCTCCAAAACCCCCATAAAAAAAACAGACTACGGTTTGCAACTGCACATGGGGACAAAGATTGTACTTTTGGGAGAAATGTCCTCTGGTCTGATGAAACAAAAATTCATGCTGGAAGGTCATGTCAGGATAAGCATGCAGGAAGGGTAACACATGAGGGAGGAGGATGTCTTCTCTTAATGCACTGCGTTGAGATTGCCTGCAATGACAACAAGCTCAGTCCAATGATGCTGTGACACACCACCCCAGACCATGATGGACCCTCCACCTTCAAATCAATCCAGCTCCAGATTACAGGCCTTGGTGTAATGCTCATTCCTTGAACGATAAACGCAAATCCGACCATTGCCCCTGGTGAGACAAAACTGCGACTCGTCAGTGAGGAACACTTTTTGCCAGTCCTGTCTGGTCCAGCGACGGTGGGTTTGTGCCCATAGGCGACGTTGTTGCAGGTGATGTCTGGTGAGGACCTGCTTTACAACAAGCCTACAAGCCCTCAGTCCAGCCTCTCTCAACCTATTGTGGACAGTCTGAGGACTGATGGAGGGATTTTGCATTCCTGGTGTAACTCGGGCAGTTGTTGTTGCCATCCTGTACCTGTCCCGCAGATGTGATGTTCGGATATACCGATCCTGTGTACTTGTTGTTACGCGTGGTCTCCAACTGCGAGGACGGTCAGCTGTTCATCCTGTCTCCCTGTAGTGCTGTCTTAGGTGTCTCACAGTAAGGACGTTGCAATTTATTGCCCTGGCAACATCTGCATTCCCCATGCATCCGTGCAGCGCGCCGAAGGCACGTTCACGCAGATGAGCAGGGACCCTGGGCATCTTTCTTTTGGTGTTTTTCAGAGTCAGTAGAAAGGCCTCTTTAGTGTCCTACGTTTTCACAACTGTGACCTTAATTGCCTACCGTCTGTAAGCTGTTAGTGTCTTAACGACCGTTCCACAGGTGCATGTTTATTCATTGTTTATGGTTCATTGAACAAGCATGGGAAACAGTGTATAAACCCTTTACAATGAAGATCTGTGAAGTTATTTGGATTTTCACTAATTATCTTTGAAAGACAGGGCCTTGAAAAATGGGTTTCTTTTTTTGCAGAGTTTAGTTCTCCATGCGCCTGTCTGGCAGGCGGTACCGTTGCAACAAGGCTATGACCAACAGACTGCTAAACAGCTTCTATTGTAACGTTCGTCGTCCTCGTCTGAGGAGTATGAAGGATCAGAGGACCAATGCGCAGCGTGGTACGTGTTCATGGTGAATTTATTAAACACAGAACCTTAAAACAAAAATAACAAAGAGAATGACACAAAACGAAACTGTCTGGTGACATACACAAAGACAGAAAACAATCACCCACAAAACACAGGTGGGAAAAGGCTACCTAAGTATGATTCTCAATCAGAGACAACTAACGACACCTGCCTCTGACTGAGAACCATACCAGGCCAAACGCAAAACACAACATAGAAAAATTAACATAGACAACCCACCCCGACTCACGCCCTGACCAACCTAAAACAAAGACATAACAAACGAACTAAGGTCAGAACGTGACATCTATCCCCTGGCCAGAATACTGAGAAATGGCTAACACCTACTACTCTTCCTCTCCCACAGACGAGTCACACTCTATGCTTAGACTCTATGCCCATCCATTGGTTTCTACTCACAAAGCCACAACCTACACTTCAGCTAAAATGATTATAGATTAGATGTATTACTCCATTACGCTGCTGTCCATTGATTATTGATGTCCATTAACATTATTAGTTACAGTGCCTATCATGTTGTTTTACAGCCTGAATTTAAAAGGGATTCGATTGAGGTTTTGCTTCACTGCCCTACACACAATATCCCATAATTTCAAAGTGGAATTATGTTTTTAGAACATTTGACAAATTAATAAAAAATGAAAAGCTGAAATGTTTTGAGTCAATAAGTATTCAACCCCTTGTTATGGCAAAGCCTAAATAAGATCAGGAGTAAACATGTGCTTAAATTAACAAGTGACATAATAATAATAAGTGGTGACTTATTACAGAGTTTAACGGCTGTGAAAGGAGAAAAATTAGGATGTATCAACACCATTGTAGTTACTCCACATACTAACCTAAATGACAGAGTGAAAAGAAGGAAGCCTGTACAAAATACAAATATTCCAAAACATGCATCCTGTTTGCAATAAGGCACTAAAGTCAAACTGCAAACAATGTGGCAAAGAAATGTACTTTATGTCCTTACAAAGCGTTGTGTTTCATACAGATCCAACTAAACACATCACTGAGTACTAGGGGTGTACCAACATGGCATACTTGTAATCATGTCTGTAAATTGACAGTTGATAGTCGGATTGGATTGGATGATACTCATGATTGGAAAAAACTGAAAAACTGTTTTGTGCTTCGCTCTATTCCCTTTAGTTTTATCCTAAAAAACTCCCTAATCCTTGCCGATGACATGCATAACATGACGAAGCCACCACCATGCTTGCAAATGTAAAGAGTGGTACTCTTTAGGGGTGTGCCGAGTAGTCAGACAAAATGAGTATCATAACGGATATGGGCAATTTTCTGGATGCGATTATGATCAAAGTATTTTTTGTAATTATCCATGTAAGTAATTTTCGGGTGTCAGCACGCATCTTTCTCATGTCAGTCATATGCAAGGTTCTACGTGGTCTAAATAAGTCAACTGGCCAGTTTGTTTGTCTGTAAAGAGAAGGGTGGGCTGTACGTTGATCCTGCTGCTCTGATTGGATGGAGAGAAGCTGTATTTCACCGTCTACTTGCTCCATAATTTCACCCGATCACTTTTCCTCGCATGTTTTCGGTCTGATCATTTAGATTGCTGTTGCAATCACATGGCGAGAACGTCTGCGATCAAGCTATCAATGTGCATAATAACTAACAAGCGCATCTGACTGAGTGACAGCAAAGTTGGTGGCCCGCTGCAAGTTGAGGACACAGACAGACACACACACATAAGGCAGGGTTAAAGACACATTATTTATGATCGTAGGATACGCAGTCTCTCTCCTCTCGCTACAGCTAACTTCATTAGAATTATTATGGGGATTATAATAAATTGACATATTTGTAGGGGTTGATACATTTTTTGTTAGTTAAAAATACACAACTTTAGAGGACTTAATTAAGCCTCGAATATATTGCAAATTTGCCCTTTTTGACCATCAGGCTACACTTTACAATAGGACTCAACTCTGACCGCAGCATCTATCGGTAGTCTAAACTGACACAAATTGGGGGATTTTTCACACCTAACCAAGCTATTATACTATCCTTTTGTAAATTAATGGAGGTGTGAATGTTTCTGTCTGTGTGTCTCAATTCAATTCAATTCAAGGGGCTTTATTGGCATGGGAAACGTGTTAACATTGCCAAAGCAAGTGAGGTAGATAATATACAATAGTGAAATAAACAGTAAACATTAACAGTAAACATTACACATACAGAAATTTCAAAACAATTTCAAAACAATAAAGACATTACAAATGTCATATTATACATATATATATATATATATATACAGTGTTGTAACAATGTACAAATTGTTAAAGAACACAAGGGAAAATAAATAAGCATACTCGCACTAGAGTTCTGCATCGGGCAAAAAAATCCGTAGGCGGGTGGTCCCGGAGTTGAGAGAACTTGGGTAAATACAATGGCGCAATAACACTTGACATGTGGACTGACGGTTTTCGAAAAATAGGATACTTGTACCTTACAGCCCATTACATGAATGAAGAGTGGATGTGAAGAGTGGATGTGCAGCTCAAAACTGCAGATAACATAAGGCCAGCTATTGTGAAAGAATACTTGTGGATCTTGTTGATTTCCACTATCGCTTCCTGGCCCTGGAGGAAAGCAAACAGCCTACTGTTCACCAGGTTGGTAATTGTGCGGTTCCAAAGGATGAAGCGTCACCTACAGATGGAGTTGTGGTTTCAGAGTTGTGGTTTCAGAGAGAACCCAGCTGCAAGCCTGCGACACAGTACAGCAATTTTAAGAACTCCAGAGATGAACAGACTGTTTTTGAAGTTATTGTTTTAGTATATTTATTTGTTGCCTAATATTATAAGGCTCTTTAAAGTTATTTGAGTTGTCAATGTGCTGCATTCCATTGTAGAAAAAAAAATTATCGTTCTGAATTCATGGCATGGTTTCTTTTTAGCTAAATGTTGAATAGACATGCAGGCAAATGAATTCATGCAGGAAAAGAAGAAGAATAGCCTGCTGTCTGTAGTCATAAAAACAACCAGGCAAAATAAACTGACGTTATTTTGTTGGCTAACGGATTGGATCAGCTCTCGGAACTCATTAAGAGGCGGCTTCTATCTTCAATATAATCACTCATTCAGAAGGTTAAACCCATAGGTCTTCGGTCTGCTGTAAATGAAATTAGATTACCAGGTTCATTGTTCATTAAGTTATAATAATCCATGCCTTCTGGGAATGTTGTGAAGTCCAAAAGTTATGGACGGAGTTATAAAGTTGCTGTCAGAAGTATTAGAAATGGAAATGTCCATGTAATCCGTCCGTTTGCATATTGCAAGACATGGCATATAAGGGTGGGTTGGACGACACTTTTCTCGTCAATCATCTTGAAAAAAACGTATACTTAAAAACTGGAAATCAACCAATCAGCTTTTAAATGCTTTATTAAAAAAATGTTGTGCGTGGGTGATGGAAGGAAACAAAATGGTGCAGTTTGATGCCATGTGGCGAAGAGTGATGTGGCGCTGGAGATGAGGGTGTGTGCAGGTGGGTCTAGGCATGTCTGATGTAGTTGATGTTTGTGTGCATCTGTATGTTGTCATCTGTATTGTCAAAAAAAGGAAAATGGTACAAAAAAAAGATAAAATGATAAGCTCGCAACACGCATCTGATTATTAATTATGAATAGGATTTATTTGATTTATTTTGTTTACATTCATCAGGTATGAAGGTAAGACCCAGATGCAGAACACGTTGAATAAAGAATAGTTTAATATTCCAACAGGGGCAGGCAATATTCAGGTCTAGGCAAGCAGGGGTCAGTAAACCAGAGGAGGGCAAAAGGTACAGGTCGGCAGGCAGGCTCAGGGTCAGGCAGAGTGGTCAGGCAGGTGGGCTCGGAGTTAGGACAGGCAAGGGTCAAAACCAGGAAGGCGAGAAAAGAAACGCTGGAAAAAGCAGGCGCTGAGACACAAAACGCTGGTTAACTTGAACAAACAAGACGAACTAGCAACAGACACACAGAGAACACAGGTATAAATACACAGGAGATAATGGGGAAGATGGGCGACACCTGGAGGGGGGTGGAGATAATCACAAAGACAGGTGAAACAGATCAGGGTGTGACAACATTCTTTATTGTAACCACAATATCACAAATAATAGAACACATACACACACACAAACACACACAACATGAGCCGATTAACTTGGTCAAAACATTTTTTATTAAAGACGATCAGAAATAATGTTTTTATTTATTTATTTTCATCCAAAGCCACGAATTGAGTGAATCCCTCAGCTTTATTCTGAGAAATATAGCTTCATGCTCCAAAATAGGCCAAGCCTAAACTAATTTTAAATTGCCTAAGTAAACTAGTATATTTCATAAATAAAACAAGTAAATTAAATAACTCTGGTCTTGAAAATATGGCAAACTTTTCCCTCTCTGTATCCTCGTTGGACTCTTTTTCATTCAGTTTCTTCATCACATCAGCAAAGAAGGATTCCGTGTTTCAGAAACTCACTTTATATAGAGAGTCCACACTTTGGTAAATAAAGCCAGTTTGTTATTTAGATTTTTTTTTTTCGAGGGAGAGAAACCAAAAGCAAAACCAAAAGCATAATCAGCGTTCTAACTCCCCCTTGCAATAGTGTGTCGCAATGAGAGAATGACGCAATTTACCACAATCTGCCACCATCTACCACAACATGTCGTGGCATAAACTCAAAACATTTAATTGAGGAACCACTGTACATACACACACACACACCTCTGTTCGCTGCTCCCAAACTGAAGCTTTTTTTTGCAGTGAGAACATGCAGGGAGGTATTTGACTAAATCTAGTTAGGCATATAAAACATCCTGGAGGAAAACCTGGTTCAGTCTGATTTCCAACAAACCCTGGAAGACAAATTCACCTTTCAGCAGGTCAATAACCTAAAACACAAGGCCAAATATACACTGGAGTTGCTTACCAAGATGACACTGAATGTTCCCGAGTGGCCTAGTTACAGTTATGACTTAAATTGGCTTGCAAAATCTATGGCAAGACTTGAAAATGGCTGTCTAGCAATGATCAACAACCAACCTGACAGAGCTTGAAGAATTTGGAAAGAATAATGTGCAAATATTGTACAATCCAGGTGTGGAAAGCTCTTATAGACCCAGAAAGACTCACAGCTGTAATCGCTGCCAAAGGTGATTCTGACATGTATTGACTCAGAGGTGTGGTGAATACTTATGCAAATGAGATATTTCAGTATTTTATTTTCAGTTAATTTGCAAAAATGTTAAAAACATGTTTTCACTTTGTCATTATGAGGTATTGTGTGTAGATGGGTGAGAATAAGTGTAATAAGTGAAGGGGTATACTGTACATGCTTTCTAAAGGCACTGTATCTATTTAACCTTTTATTGGTCACTCTTACTCCTGTTTACATGTATATATTACCATTAGTATAATATCATGTATATATTCCTGCTACCAGTCACTTTCCAGCCCTGTTCACATGTAATATCCTACTACCAGTCACTTTTCATGTATAAACCCACCTCAACCACTCCAGTACCCCTGCACATTCAAGAAGGTACTGCCACTGACCTGTATAGAGTTGCATTCTCGTGTTTCTTTCACTCACATCTTAGTTCTTGTGTGTGTTTATAAAAAAAAAAAGATATTTTCTATCATTATCATTATCACTGCATTGTTGGGAAAGAGGTCTCAAGGTAAGAATTCTGCTGTTTTACACCTGTCTATCCTGTGCACGTGTTGAATAAACTTGGAAACTTGAGTAAGGAATAGAGTGTCATTTGGGAAACAAAATCAGGCCTGGCTGGTCCAGAGATGGGGGGATGTGTTGGGTACTGTTGGTCGCTATGTGTACTGTAGTGTTTACTGGCCAGTCATTGCTGATGACTAAGGGGAACAGGGCTCTGATTCAGGGGGAAATTGCAGCCAGTTCCAGCCGGTTGGACACAGTTAAGGCCGGTATTGATTTCTGTGGAAATTTAGAGCCCTCGGACACCCCCAGTGTAAAACCAGTTCGATCAGGCTTCGGCTGCCTGGGCAACAGTTGAGTAGCTACCTGTTAGACAATGCCTATACAGGGGGACCGCGGATATCTGGACCGAATAGGAGTTGGACATGCTTTGTAAGATATATTTTGTAAGTGATAAAGATGTAGCAAATACTGTATTTGTGAAATGTAATATTTAATGACTGGTAGCAGTTTTTCTTTTACCACTTGGTAGGTGATATCACAATATTGCGTTGGCTAGTGATATAGGTCATTGTCATGGGGATTACCGGGACCAATTCATTCCATGCCTTCCAATGAATTCAATCAATCCCTGTTGAGTTTACCTTTTTGCATTAGCAAGTGTTTGTGTGGAGACACACAGCAATGTGTGTGTTCGCTCAATCTCTGATTATCAAGTGTTGGATAATCCAAGGTTAAGGCAATTGTAATGAATCTCAGATCCTATCTAGGATTATTGGATCCCGGACCACATTCATCTCAATATGATGATATGAAGGTGACCTAGGGCTCTGAAGATAATCTCTTTACTCACTGGCGCCTGGGGGAATATTAATTCTGTATGCTTACAGACCTTCAACATTCACCACCACCATTATCACCAACAGACAGTATACTTCTGTTAACAGTATACTTCTCTAGTTTGGACTCCTACAAATGGACTGATACATTATTTAATTAAAATTGATTTAGTTTAGGGATGATAATATATGTATTATTTTTGGTTAATAATCCATGATTCTCTTCACAGGTTTTGTCTGTCAGTTGAAACTAACAGCCTTTTCAAACAGAGATCGAGTCATTTAATTTCAAAACCCTCCCGTTTTCATTTCCTATGTCCGCAGGTGCCTTTTTCATGCTCAATGCCATTTTTCTTCTTGCTCTCTTGATTTCTCTTCTTCTGCTCTCCTTAAATTCAATAACATTCAATTGCATTGAACACAGATTGCTTCATTGGCATGACAAAGGAACATTTTGTGTTGCCAAAGCGTGAACAGAAACAAACAAATTGAGCTCGAAAACAATAAGTGAGAACAATAAGTGGTAATTATGAGGCCCAATTAAAGCTGTAATCCAATGAATGAGGTATATGACAATTAGAGTTGAAAAAAGGCCCCGACAGGTCGGTTGTTTTTGCGGTACCTGCTGTTTTTTCGGGTCGTGACAGGTGGCTGCGTGCTCAGCTGCCATTCCAGCACACCTCTGTATCCCCTCTCCAGAGGGCTCAGGAATTATCACTAAATTCATGTTCCACTTATTCGCAGTTTGAGCACAGCCAGTGTTCTCGGCGAGGGGCAAATCATCCTCTTTGTGCGGCTGGTAGATAGGGACAAATAAATAACACCCACTCTACAGCCACGTATATGTCAATGGCACACCACCTCCACAGAACTCGCATAAACACAGATCCACAGACAAACACAGACACACAGAGTCTCTGTGGATATTGCGATTATGGGGGAAATAAGGAAACTGGAACTGTAACATAAAGGGAAGACGATTTGAGCATAATGCTGAAACAAGCAAGAAACACAGACACGAAGAGCGTAGCAGAAGGACATTTTGAGAAATATGCTATATTGCAAGCTGTTTCACAGACTAGTAATAGACAGTTCTTTTCTACATAACAACATTGTCGGCTAGTCACTTACTGCTAACAAGGCACATATCTTTATATAGGCTCAGAAAAGGAAAAAAGCAAACAAGCAAAAAGAAGTATGGTTTGTTGACAATTGCTTTGGTATTTGTCATGTAGAGTTTGGATGTGGTATTTCATGAAATAAATAGTTTTGGTCAATAGATTTTTGTGCACATGGCATCTGTGTGTGTCTGCGCTGTGTGTGTCTGCAGTTTAGCCGTGTGGATTAAGTGAGGCACTCGTTTATGGTAGTACTGATCCTTCTCTTCCCGGCTCGTTTCCTTATTCCCTGCGTGAGTGTGCATCTAGATATTTAGACATTCAGCCCTCCAACGATGTCACTAGCATCCTTTTGATCAGTCGAGAGGCACTCAAAAGGATGTATTTCACAGTTGCCGCCCTTCCTCTCTCTCTATTGTCTCTTTGAGTAATGTTTTGGTCGGCCTACTTCCTTAAGGATTCTGAGGTACTACGGACAACTTTTTTTCTCCCTCATCCTTGAAAAATTTGCCAGTTATCATGACAATTTATCATAATTTGGGTCAATACAAATTGGTAGTTATTAGTTCATTTTGACTGTCTATAGCGTCTCTTTAGTCAATCCTACAGGGCCACAGTAGAGTACAGTAGGCAACCAATTTCCATTTTGCCCCTCGGAGTTAATTGATCAATTTAAAGTCAATGATTTGACAGAGTTGACTCACTGGGGCTTGAATGGCCGGAATCAGTTATGCCTTTTGAAGAAAAAGCAGTGGGAGCTGGCTGACTCCGTACATTCAACAACCAGGCAGAGACGGGAATGGCCAGGCACCCCAGGTTTACAGTAATAACCTACCATTCTGAATCTGCATTCATATGAAGGTTTCCAGCTCAACATGTGTGGTGGAACTTCACTGGATGTCTGCAACTCTTTAGTGTTCCTTCTACTTTCTACTTCCTGAGGCACAGAATTCTGACAGTTCTGAGAGGGGGAGAGAAATGCAATTACTTGTAAATAGAGACTACCTGCCATTGTGAATTTGCCCTGGGCCTCGAAATTACCTCCAACACCTTCCGAGATGTGTGTGTGCGTGTGTGGGATTAAGGGACGTGATAATGGCCTTAGCTCAAACTGTGGCACATTTCTCTTGCCACCTGCTTTAACCTTTCGTCCTCTTTCCCTCCTCTCTCCGTCCTCTGGCCTCCCACGCATCGCCTTTCCTCACAGACTTTCTTAACAGGCACAATTGGCCCTCGTCACCCAGACGGGAGATGGAAAGGAGATTTTAAGAACCTCTGCCAATTCTGCCATGCCATCGCATCATTTAAAACACCTGCAGTACCGGTGCGTGGGTAAAATCACCGGGGATACCAAGCCAGAAAAAAAGCCATATTACAACCTATGTGTTGTGATAATTGCGTTGTTTGCTCTGTAACCCGTTAGTTCATATGCCTATATATATATATATATATATATATATATATATATATATATATATATATATATAGGCCTAAGGCCAAGACAATAAGAAGATACAGTGGTAGAATAAATAAATTCAACCCCACCTTTTGTTTCATCAGAAAACCGGAGCGCAACCTTTGTCTGGTGAAGTCAACAATTTAGTTCAATCAACGTAAGCTAAATATGATGTGGCTGCCCATGGTTTTGATTTCTGTGTGTGTGTGTGCGTGTGTGTTCTTGCAAGAACAAAAAACATGTTGACTCACCCTACTTGTAGAGAAATGCCAATGCCATCCTCTTCATTCATGTTGCCTGAATGGTCTATCACTCTGTCATTCATTACAAGCTTTTAGGTTTTGTTGTCCTAGGCTACCTGACTAAAATGCTTGCTTGCTAGCCTAGCTTCCTGTCATGGGCAACATTAGCTAGTTAACATTAGCTTTCTACATCTAGCTACATTGAACTTATTGAACTATTGAACTTCCATCCACTCAGGCCAAAATGATCAATTTTAGCAAGCTAGCTAGCAACCAGAGGACAACAACACAATGAGATGTACAACGAGTTTCTGTCAATAAAGTTAGCTCTTTATGCAATGTGATTGTAGTGAAGCCAAATCCAAACGGGCTTCTCTTTTTTGGGGCGCCAGGACCATTCACAGCTCACTCGGTTTAGCTTCAATGGTGATTGGCTATTATTTTATTTATTTTTTATTAAGGGAGGCCAAATTCTCGCTGGCTTCCCTTGCATTTAATGCTACGGGTGGCAACAATGTCACACTCTTTTGGACCATACAGCCTCAGATAGATGGCCTACACATACAGAGAGGCGCTGTTTCTTTGCTCAGATGCTTTCTCCGGTGAGATACATTCAGCCTCTTGCTAATTGAAGAAAAATTATGAAACACAGTGAGATGAAAGATACATTATTTTATATATTTTACTTTTCTTCTAGGTACATGTTTTCGGGAAGCCTGACTTCGCTTGGCATCCATTAATAAATGCCACTGAACACCTGTGCTATCATACAGGTTTCATTAAGTAATAAGGGGAGGATGCGGTTTTGTCTGAGTCAGGCAACTGAATAAGTACAACAGAAGTCTAGTGCTTTTAATGTGGAATCTTAAACCACAAGTCTCTCTTAGAACATTTGAAAGAAAGGTGCCCATCTCTCTTTGCAGTCAAAAAGCCAGCCAATTTTCTTTCCTCAGCTCTGTTCCTGTGTGTGACCCAATCTAGTCTTTGACTGGTGAATCTCTGATACGCCTAACTGTACACGCAAACATTTTAAAAGTCGGTATGTCAAACTAATTATGCTTTTTCTAAAACCAACTTGTCTAGATCACACAATATTCAAACAAGGAATCTCAATCTGTATAATGAAACTATGTATGACAGGGGTTTTCAACTGTATCCACACCATATGTATGATGAACCCAATAATATCATGTTTTTCTTCCTTCTGCTCTTTCAAACCTGATTGCTCCCTATGTTCTTGCCTCTTCCTCCTTTCCACCATTCTCTTTGGATAACACCTGTTTGTCTTACCTTACCTTTTCGATCCTTTAGCTTTTCTCCCCATCTCACTTCTTCTCTTTCACTCGCTTTCATCCTCCCTAAACCTCCCTAAATCCATCACTCATTCACTTCATCCCCTTCCACCCAGACAGTTCTCCTTTCAGATCTCTCTATCCTCTTCGGTTGTGATGGACTACAGCACAGTCACATGTGAGTGATATCAGTGGTTACTCTCCTGTAGGCCTGGCTGTAGCCCGGTGCCATGCTTCATATTTCACTGTGATGATCGCCTCTGTTATTAGAGAGAGAGACTGGCCTAGGGGACAGTAATGTACAGTGACAGCAGCGGTATCTGCCCCCCCTCCATATTGGGGTCGGGGCCCAAATGGCACCCTATGGGCTCTGGTCAAAGAAGTGCACTATGTAGGGAATAGGGTGCCATTTTGGACGCACTCTCTGATAGCAGCTTAGTGTGATTTTTAATAGTCCTCCATTATGGTGCCCCTTTTTCAGTGTCCCATCTTCACTGGATAATGTAGGACTATAGGGGAGATGGTTTCAGCCTCGATTCCTCTGACATGAAGCACTTTTTCTCCAACTTGACATCTGTGTAGCTTGGAAGGATGGCAGGGCTGTAATTTAGCTGAAAATATCCATCGATCGGGCCATTTCACTCGTTAAAGAATCTTTTCTTTTATTCTCTCATTTCATGTATTTTTCCATATGCTGGATTCATTCCAGGCTGGTTGGTTTGAAGCATGGGCTATTCTTAGGTCAGTATTATGGCTTACCTATCATTGAGAAATGCACTAGTATACACTATTATTTAAAAACAACTTTTCACAAAATCCAATATGAAATTCAGACTTGCTGTACATGGGGGTAGTAGACCGTATGCTGAAATTTGATTTGAAACAGTAGAAACAAGACCAAAACATCCTCTTTCTATCTCTCTATACACCATAATGGACAACACAATTTGCTGATTGGTAGTATCAGTCTATACATGCCAGCCATCATGGAGGGGTCATGCGTTTTTCATAAGTGATACATGTATTTTAATGAGAGAGGCTGACGAGGTGGTGCTGCATCTGCACAGAGGATGGCCTTCACCACTCTCTCCCTCATTTAACATTTTTCTCACGACCTGTCAGTCAACAACTCCAAGGCCTTCTCGCGTCTGTCTCCCGTAGTATCCCGGAATATCAATCAGCCTAAATCTTTGCATATTTTTGCATGATAATTAAGAGAAGATTGCGACATGGTGCAGACGATCAATCTGCAAATCAGCAGACCAGATTCAATCCAAATTTCGACTCTGTTCGCAGATGGCAAACTAAACAGCCTAAACTGACAGGGCTGCGTTCGGGTGGTAGGAAGGACCTCCCCTGCCAGGAAGAGAGGGCCATGTCAGTGCCTGTGTGTAATTTGGAATTAATGGGACGGTAAAAACTTTTAATTCAAAATCCCAGCCTTGGGGACAAACACATTTGCATACAAATGAACACAATTTCCTATTTGTTCGATATGCAAATGGTAACAAGAAGAAACTTACAGGGGGCTGCCAGCCGATGCCACAGCTCTTGCCCAGTGCAGAACGTAGGCACCCAACCGAGCACTTGAAAAACAGCCCTGTTGGAGATATCAGGCTGGGGCAGGAGGTGAGCAGCGGTCCTCCTGGAGGACCACAGAGTCCTGTGAGGTTCAAAGTAACCTTTCTGTCTTCAACTCATTTACACCTGGAAATAACAGGTGAGGTGACTCTTCCTCCAAACACAGAATCCAATTATATGACTAACGATTTGAGGTGGAAGGCAGTGGGTGAGGCTATCCCAAGGGTAGGAGGTGGAGGCCTCCCACTGGGAACAGACGTCAGTTCAAGGTCTAGTCTTGATTTACATTTGGTTGAGTTGTCAACTACTATGAATTCAACATGAGATCAACAAAAAATGCACCATGTTATTGGATTTAGGTTAATAAATGTTAGGTGAAAAATGCATGAAATTCCCTTATGTTGATGACTTTTTGCAAATCCAATTAGTTTTCCACATTGATTCAAAGTCTTCACATTGATTTTTTTTGTGTTGAAATGACTTGGAAACAACGTTAATTGAAAAAAAATGCCCATTGGAGTTGTTTTTAAAGTAAACTTTTCAGAGTAATTATCGAATTACACTCTGTTGCGTTTTGTTGTTTTGATACGCGGAATATGTATTTAGCTATTTGTGAGTTTTCACACAAGCCACACTGAATAACGATACACCATCAAATGCAACTCTCTCCTTTGTGTTTCTTCTATTCAAAGGCTCAGCTATGACCTGAATCACAATAGTGAAATAGGGAGAAATGACACAGGGGCACGTTCTGATAGCAAAACAGAATCCATCACAGCCAACATGAAAGAGACTGTTGAGGCAAAACTTGTTTACATTAAGATACTGTAAGTGACTGACGTGTTGGATGGGACACAAACCAACAGCTTGTTGAAAAATTACAGGCAGCGGGCTGCCAGCTTGGATTTGATTCAGCGACTAAACTGTGCACTTAATACTGCCGAGTGTTTACATTGTGTGGGTTGTGGGTAGTCAAGGTGATATTTACTGTCTACAAAAGTCGGGAAACTGCCATATTCCCAGTTTCAAAACAATCAAACCCACACCTAAACAAAGCTTATGTGTGTAATCAAGGTGATACGGTATACAACAGTAGACGAGAAACTGTCATATTGCCATTTTCACAACAATCACACACACACACATATAAACATATAAAATGGCAGCATTTGTAATCAATGCTATCCTTTTAAATGTTGAAATCCAGCATCTCCAATGACCACTCATTAATAGGCCTAGCAGCATATAGCTGGAGCAATTCTCCCCAGAAACTCTGAAGGTGACACAGCACTTTCAGCAGACTTTGATGGGCCACTGGGGAGCTGTATTTCATATCACAGACGTGCTTCTCCATGTTGGATGATGCTTTCACAATCAGCCACAACCATTACAGACGGGTCTCTCTCTGGCACAGAAAGGTTTTCTGTTTATTCTACGTCTTAAAGCAGAGAGAGGCTTGTGTCGCCTGCCAGTAAATTCAAGATGAAACTCCTCCAGATCATTTCAGCCCTGCTGCACATGTAATCCAATCACTAAATCATTAATTAATCAAGTGTTTACATCAACAGCGAATCTCGCCGCTCTCCCAACGGAATGTCCTTGTGTCTCAAGCCTCCTCGCCAACTTAACATACTAAATCAGCGGGTTGGAGGATGTTCGAAGGGGCTTTACCGTCTTTACACGGAAAGGGAGAAGAAAATAAGAAATCAGAAAACGAGTGAGAGGTAATAGCTCATTAAAAACAGAAATAGAAGAAGAAGAAAACTGTCCAGGAATATTATAATGGACTCCGGCCAAATTGACAGGTCAGATAGAATCAGAGCCTCCCTCTGGCTCACCCACAAGGCCAATCCTCTGTTACCGGGCTGGAAACCCACAGCAACCCGGCCCACGCTAACGAGCCTCCAGTTACCAGGCGGATTGCATTCCGTATTCACATCCCGACTGTCGGCCTGATTAAATCTGTATTTAATTGGATCAAATATAGTCGTGATGGAGCACTCCCACCGGCGTTTAATCCACAGTCCTCTGTCAAGCAAAAAGAGAAAAAAATACTACTGGGGAATTAAGAGCAAGAAATGAATACCAATGATAGCTGGTGCGTATAGTCAGTTGCTCTGGAAGTGGGGACCACACCTGCAGGTTGGTGCTGGGAATCAGAGGTACTGGATTATTGGAATCAGAGGTAACTGGTGTATTCGTCTGTATCCCAAATGACACCCTATTGCCTTTATAGTGCACTACGTGGAATCAGAGGTAGCTGGCGTCTTGGAGTGTGGTCTAGTCATGGGGTAAACAGCTTGACATTTCTTGGTGTGAGTCCCACTAAATTGCTCCAGTTGCAGTTGGATGGAGATCAGGGGGTTAGACTGACAAATCTGATTTGAGCTTTCAGCAAAAGGAATCAGAACAGAAGTCCAATTGTGATGCTCCATGCTAGCTACTTTGTTTTGTGTGTCTACATATAAGCCCAGGTCCACTGTTCAGTTTTTAGAAATCCAGTTGTTGACTGAAGAAAACCTAGACATACTGGAAAAATTATCCAAATAGTAGTGGCTAGCTAACGTGGGCCTCTGTTGAGTTGATTGATTAAAGGTGTAATTCCATGAGGTCACCTTGGGGGGGTCAAAGGAACCCTGGGTAAATTATCAAGCAGCAGGCTGAGGTATCGAGTGCCTGAGAATGAACACAAGGCTGATTGAAAAATGTAAATGTTCATACGAGGCTATTGAGAGGCTGACAGCAAACCAACCGGCTCTGAGCAGTAGTGGGAATGAGGCCTTCATTATGAAGTAAAAAATAATAATTTCCTTAGGCTCCAAGCACTCCTACATAATAGGCTGACACTAAGGCTCAAATGTACTGAAAACTAAATAAGGAGTGTTTAAAAAGAACCGGGTTCTGCTCATGAATAATACATATGCTGAAAGATTGCTGATGAGCTGTCTAATGAGGTAGGGGTGGGGGCTTGTTGCTGACAAACTGCAATTTCATTTTTTCAATAGATTTAAAACCTGAAACCTTGCACGCACAGCACAAAGCAGAAATGCTAATTGTGTTGGCATTTTATAATGAGACTCATCTTCCCTGTGTCATGTATCAGAAATGTATTTTTTTTCTACTGAGAACTAGCTGCACTGCACATAATGGCATATAGGGATGCAAATTTTGGTCAATTTTGCTGCCGACTAACTGACCCTCATTAACCGGTGAACAAATGGTTAAAACATTTTCAAACAGTAAAATGATGTGATCATCAGAAAATACTATGCATGCATACAAGGAATGGACATTGTTCATTAAGAGCTTAATTAAAAAATGAAACAATAGCTAGCATTTTGTCTTACAGTCAAAAGGCTATATATGCTATTGTTGAACATACAACTGCTGTAATTAAGCAGCTAATAAAACGTTACAGTTGCCAAAATCGAGCGGTTCCATATGTGCTAAAAATCTCAGTTAAAAACGTAGGAAGAGGGGAAACTAAAGATGCAACAACTAGGATGGGTTGCTAATATGACTGGGATTGTGACTTGGGTTTCTGGACAATGAAATTAAGTTTATAGGAGAGAAATGCTGGTTAATATAAAATAATTGCCTCCACATTTCTATGGTTGGATTTTGGCTCGGCCACTTTGAAGCAAGGTAAGGCATACCTCATTATTTGAAGTAAAGTAAAAACGTTCAGGTTTTAAACAAGTATACTGCCTCAAGCTCACATTGTAAAGGGGTGGGTGACGCGCTGATGACCTGCCTACCGTTGACTATAGCCTATGCCCTCGAATGGCGAATAGGAGGCTTTAGTTACAAGTTGAGATTGAGAAATAAAAATAGTATTCCATTTAGAATGATTATTTGTTGCGCACTCCAGTGGCGGCTTTTTGAAGAGCTGGCGGCTTTTTGACGGCTTTTTGAAGAGTCTGACAGGTGATAGGCCATTCCGCTCCTCAAACTAGGCCCTGTGTGTTGTGCACGTATATCAAATAAGATATATCCCCAAAAAAACACACACAGCCATTTAATTCCACAAAATTATGGAAATGAACCTGTAGACCAATAAGCATGACCTGTCAAATATCTCAGCGGCGAACCGTTAACCGTTAACATCCCTAATGGCATAACATGGTAGGGGAGAACTGGGACGTAAAGTAACCACTTTTAGTTTTTTTACTCAGAGATCGATAGAGCTAGATACACCATATTTTTGGACAAACAAGTTATATGTGTCCTCTACCATTAGCAACTCTGATTTAATCGAGGGTAAATGAGTTGAGATGAAATACACAGAAAACAGAACTACTGCAACATTACTTTTGTACCTGCTGGCGGGGGCGGCAACAACACTGGCGAGAAGTGCACAATATCTCCATGTTTCTGGTTTGCAATACTCGTTACTTTCAACAAATGTACTCTCCGCCATAATTTCATGTTTGTGTCGATTTGAATAATTCGACATTTATGAAAATGAACCAATGTTGAGAAACAACAATACTGTATGTTGCCTTACAATATTCATCAAACTAAAATAGATGATATAAAACCTATATTAACCATCATTTTCTCACCTCACTTCAATGGGAATGTAGTAGGAGATGTTTGTCACCATTTTCAATGACTTCTCATGCCTAGCCCTACCAATCAGGTGTGCTCCAACTGTCCTTGTCATGCTCTCTCCTCGTGTCTTGATAGAATAAACTTCTTTATTCTCTTCACAAATGGCAAACTCATCATGCTTATCACAATTGGCCTGACACAAGGTAATTCACCCCCACTAAGTGACCCCCATTAACTACTGACCTGTTGATAAATCTTACGTGAAAGCTGATACCATCAAGTCAATTGATTAAAGCATAATTGTAATGATGTCATATATCATTTTCAAACAATCAGTCATCCTGCACATTAGGAACATGCTGACTTCACTGCATAGTTCTAGATTCTGTTACTTTCGTCCCGGCTCTAACCTATTAAAACGTGCATAGAAACAACTGCTAGAATTACAAAACAGTTAGAAATATGTAACTAAATAACTAATTCATGTTGAATGAAAATGTGTAGGTTTAGTTAGATAAAGACCAAACAAAAGAGACAACATCGGAAAGTAGAGCGAAATAGCAATTGTAACCAGTATTTAAGCATCATATGGCACATCACATGCACAGAAACGACTGTTGGAATTCAACCGTAACTGATTCTAATTCATGTTGACTGGAAATGCATCTGTGTTATTGGGATAAACATCGAAGATTGCAACATTTAACAGTATTTTAGCATTTTTATGATACCCTGCACCAGGAGTGTCCTATATTGGCAGATACAGCTTCAAGAGCGATTTATGGATATTAGCAGCTCTTCACAATGTTGCCAGGGGTTTTCAGCTATATTTTGATAAAGACTTGACTGTGAAGTGGGACTTGTGTTCCAATTCACTAAATTTTACATCAAACAAAGACAATCATGTACATACGTTTTGTGCAATTTCCTCTTTTTGCTCAGCCATGGACCTCATTGTTGCTAATTCTAGCCTACTCTGTGCTTCTAGTTAGAAAGAGCTTGGTGCCTATATATCAGGCTTAACCATTTTTCAGGAAAACCATTGCTTTAGTTGCTTCTCCATCCCGAACAACCACCCAAACCACCATGTTATTTTTTCCAGGCATCATTTAACAGAATATTCTCCCCATCGACAGTATACAGTACATACTCTCCCACCATTCATTCTATTTTCACCTTCTCCTTCTCCATCTCCCTCTATCCCTTTCTAGACTGCAGTGTGCTTGGCCCTGTCATTTGGCTGTCACCCATGACACCGTCTGCCGTGAATGATAGGGTGTCTCTCCCTCACATCACCTCCCATGTTCACATCATGAATGAGCATCATCTCTCTCCCTCTCACACTTTAACTAACTAACTAACTAACTCTCTCTCTCTCTCTCTCTCTCTCTCTCTCTCTCTCTCTCTCACTCTCTCTCTCACTCTCTCACTTGCAGCTCCCTATCTTCCAGGGACTTATTGTAGATCCAGCCAGTGACAGGTGCTGGCAGGGATGTCCAAGTCCTGACACAGCGGTAACTCAAAGAGTGTTGTGTGTGTGGGAAGGAGTCAATGTTTGCTGTCTTGAAGTCAGCCAACTGAGCAGGTGTTCAAGGCCAAAGCTTTAGCCCAGATAGACAGATAGAAGATGGTCACATCTCAATTAGATAAGAATACATAATGAGTTGAATAATTAGGTGTTCGCATGTTAGTTTTGTCTGGAGGGCTACAGTATGTGAAAATTACTCCGACAAGCGTTGTGATTTAAACATTTTGCTACCTGTGGATGATCATTGTGTTTCTGGAAGAATTGTCAATGTGAATTGTTAGTGTCTGATGAATTAGTCTGATCCGATTAACCGAGTAATGTGCTCTGTGTGTGTGTGTGAGAAAGAGAGAGAGAGAGAGAGAGAGAGAGAGAGAGAGAGAGAGAGAGAGAGAGAGAGAGAGAAAGATAGAAAGATAGATAGATATGCTGGTCTGTGAAGAAACTCCACTCCCTGACACAACATTCATATTTTCTATGCCAGCTCTACCTCCCCTCTCCATCCGTCTTCTATCTCCTTTTACATCTCTGCCTTGGGTAATACTGTATCTAGTTCCTCTACCTCTCTCCCAATCTCACTTTCCTCCTATCTTTCTTTAGCTAGTTTTTGGTTATTTCTGCCTTGTCTTTTTCTACCTCTTTCTGTTACTCTCCCTCTCGAGGGAAGTGGCACAGAATCCTTTAACTGCTGTAAAATCAAATCTATTTATCATAACCATCTATCTCCTACATTTACTAACAAAACTGCACAAAACACACATGCACACAGCCTGCAGCTAGCACAAATAGATTCTAGCCGACACACACACACACACAGACACACACACACACACACACACACACACGGTAAATGAAAGGGAGGTAATGTGCGGCAGCGTCAGCTCTCCTCCCACGCACAGCAATGCGGTTGAGCGTGGTCTTCTGGGACTTCCCATTGACTCTACACAAGGTGAGAAGAGAGAGGGAACAGAAGGCTAGGCAGAACCACTTCAAATACACCACAAAGAGTGAAGACAGAGAAAAGCAGGGCTACTCTCCACGCAGGAACATCCCCACATAGCAGCAGCCATGGTCTGCTGTGTACTCAGAGAGAAACACGCACATTATCGGGGGGGAGGGGAGAGAGAGAGAGAGAGAGAGAGAGAGAGAGAGAGAGAGAGAGAAAAAATCAGGTTGAATCAGTATTCTGCACTTACAGACAGTCACTCTCAGACAAACCCACAGATAGGTTAGATATCCACCCACACTTACATACTGGACACACACAAACCTAGACTCACTGACACCCAATCACAGACACACATTGTCGTCGTCGTCTCCCCCCACACACACATTAATACATTGAGAGAGAATGCAGCAGGACATTGTTATTCAGCACACCCACACACAACGTGGTGAGGATCTGGAATCTAGGATCTGGGCTCATCTATCTGTGTGTCCCCCAGTTTACATACTGCACTGATCTGTTCTGCACCATCAATTGACACACACACACACACACACACACACACACACACACACACACACACACACACACACACACAGCAACACAATTACACTACACATTACACACTGTCATCTACACAAACACATGCCACCCTGCATCCCATTGCTGGCTTGGTTCTGAAACTAAGCAGGGTTGGTCCTGGTCAGTCCCTGGATGGGAGACCTACCACCTACCTCTGCAACATCTATCAGAGGTCAGAACATAGAGATTCCTCTTGGACAACACACTTCAGTGGAGTAAATGTAGTAAATGACCTGATCTATAAACAGAGACTGTACTTTCTCAAAAAGCTGGGATCTTTTAATGTTGACTGTACTATACTGACTCTGTTTCATTGAGAGTATTTTAACTTTTTGTATTGTTTGTTGGTTTGTCAATGCCACTGTCAGACAGAGAAATATGCTGAGAAGGATTATCACCACAGCAAGCAAGGTACTTGGAGTCAAACAGAAATGCCTGGATGAGATCTTTAATGTCAGGTTCCTCCACAAGGCTCACAAAATAATTTTAGAACCAAGCCACTCCCTGTACCCGGATTTTGAACTACTCCCCTTTGGGCGCAGGTATTGGGCACCCCTCAGCAGGAAAAACAGAACTACTGTAGACAATCATTTGTGCCAAATGTGATATTCCTCCTAAATAGCTTGGGCTAATGTTCCTATTGACCCCTGTAAGGCCATGAGGCAAGTTTATTTTTATTGGTATGTAACTGTTAAGAAATTTCTATTGTCAAATATTTTTATTTATTTAAACGCCACTCTAAATGTGTACATGACACTGCAACATAATTTCCCCATGGGGACAATAAAGTCAGTAAAGTAAAGACCAGATTCTGCTGGAAGTGGTGTTGGAGGGCCAGTAGGAGGCATTCTTTCCTCTGGTCCCCCAAAAATAATACAAAATCCCAGTGCCAAAGGGCAATGATTGGGGACGTTGCCCTGTGTAGGGTGCCGTAATTCAGATGGGACGTTAAATGGGTGTCCTAACTCTCTGTGGTCACTAAAGATACCATGGCACTTATTGTAAGAGTAGGGGTGTTAACACCGGTGTCCTGGCTAAATTCCCAATCTGGCCTTCATACTGTACCATCATGGCCACCTAATCATCTCCAGCTACCAATTGGCTAATTCATTCTCCTCTCCCTGTAACTATACCTCAGGTCGTTTCTGTAAATGAGAAAGTGTTCTCAGTCAACTTCCCTGGTAAAATAAGGGTAAAAAAATAAATAACACAACTATACCTTAAGCACAAAATCTGAAAAATACACTACAGTAACAATTACAGTAGCCATTACAGACATAAGGACATACAGTTGAAGTCGGAAGTTTACATACACTAAGGTTGGAGTCATTAAAACTTGTTTTTTAACCACTTTACAAATTTCTTGTTAACAAACTATAGTTTCGGCAAGTCGGTTAAGACATCTACTTTGTGCATGACACAAGTAATTTTTCCAACAATTGTTTACATACAGATTATTTAACTTATAATTAATTGTATCACAATGCCAGTGGGTCAGAAGTGTACATACACTAAATTGACTGTGCTTTTAAACTACTTTGCACATTCCAGAAAATGATGTCATGGCTTTAGAAGCTTCTGATAGACTAATTGACATCATTTTGAGTCAATTGGAGGTGTACCTGTGGATGTATTTCAAGGCCTACCTTCAAACTCAGTGCCTCTTTGCTTGACATCATGGGAAAATCAAAAGAAATCAGCCAAGACCTCAGAAAAATAATTGTAGACCTCCACAAGTCTGGTTCATCCTTGGGAGCAATTTCCAAACGCCTGAAGTTACCACGTTCATCTGTACAAAAAAATAGTACGCAAGTATAAACCCCATGGGACCATGCAGCCATCATACCGCTCAGGAAGGAGATGCGTTCTGTCTCCTAGAGATGGTACTTTGGTGTGAAAAGTGCAAATCAATCCCAGAACAACAGCAAAGGACCTTGTGAAGATGCTGGAGGAAACAGGTACAAAAGTGTCTATATCCACAGTAAAAACGAGTCCTATATCGACATAACCTGAAAGGCAGCTCAGCAAGGAAGAAGTCACTGCTCCAAAACCACCATGAAAAAGCCAGACTACGGTTTGCAACTGCACATGGGGACAAAGATTGTACTTTTAGGAGAAATGTCTGATGAAACAAAAATAGAACTGTTTGGCCATTAAATACCATCGTTATGTTTGGAGGAAAAAGGGGGAGGCTTGCAAGCCGAAGAACACCATCCCAACCGTGAAGCACGGGGGAGGCAGCATAATGTTGTGGGGGTGCTTTGCTGCAGGATGGTCTGGTGCACTTCACAAAATAGATGGCATCATGAGGTGGGAAAATTATGTGGACATATTGAAACAACATCTCAAGACATCAGTCAGAACGTTAACCCTTGGTCGCAAATGGGTATTCCAAATGGACAATGACCCCAAGCATACTTCCAGAGTTGTGGCAAAATGGCTTAATGACAACAAAGTCAAGGTATTGGAGTGGCCATCACAAAGCCCTGACATCAATCCTATAGAAAAGTTGTGGGCAGAACTGAAAAAGCGTGTGCTAGCAAGGAGGCCTACAAACCTGACTCAGTTACACCAGCTCAAAATTCACCCAACTTATTGTGGGAAGCTTGTGGAAGGATACCCAAAATGTTTGACCCAAGTTAAACAATTTAAAGGCAATGCTACCAAATACTAATTGAGTGTATGTAAACTTCTGACCCACTGGGAATGTGATGAAAGAAAGAAAAGCTGAAAAAAATCATTCTCTCTACTTTTATTCTGACATTTCACATACTTAAAATAAAGTGGTGATCCTAACTGACCTAAAACAGGGAATTTTACCAGTTTTAACATTTTTTTTTTTTACCAGAGTTAAATGTCAGGAATTATGATAAATTGAGTTTAAATGTATTTGGCCAAGGTGTATGGAAACTTCTGTCTTCAACTGTAGGTACACAGTGAAAAATAACATACACATACCTTTACACACATCCTCACTGCATTGCTTGAGACATACCCGCACTCGTTATCGAATACAGAAACATTGCACACACACACACACTAATGAACCATTGACAGCATGTCCATTGATAGAGGAGACTATAGGTGAGAGATAAGTCACGAATATCTCTGTACACATCAATGAGAATAACACAGAGATTAAAACATGTGCATGTGTGTGAAGAGAAATACATGATTATGCATGTGCCGTAGCTCATGTATTAACCATAATCACATTTACACATCAAGGCGCCAAATGAATTCCAAATAGATTTTTGGATGCAGGCCAACACGAGACTGGATTAAATGATGAGCTTGAAGAGATGGAAACACTGACAGTAGGAATATGCTTGTGTCAATGTCGGATTTTCATACCGATTTGTATTTTGGCTTTGAGTCTAAATGTAGGGGGGAATTAGTCCAGCAGTTTGGGAGTTGCAATCTATGCAAAACACTGATTTAGTCACAGTAGCCATGTCTTGTATGTCAAATAATGCTATTAGCTTTTCTGTTACAGACTGCTTTTAGGCTAGTTTTTGAACTTGGCAAAAGTGGGACTTCTTCCATCAGGGCTCCCCAGGCCTATATGGCTTCCTAACAATAATTCTTCTTCCCTCCTTGCCTTCAGGTAGTGGCCTCCTGTCCATTCCACTTATTTCTGACTTTCAAGCTCTAATAGAAGTGTTTTTCGCTTGAAGTTGTCCTGATTTAGTCCCCCTCAACATTATAACCGGACACATTCAACTTCTGGAGGCAGCAGTGGCTGCCTGCTGCCGTTGAAGGAGGTCAGATTACATTTAGTCATTTTCAATGTGCAAAGCACTGGAGAGAGATTTCAATTTTCTTCGTATGTTCTCATTAGAGAGACGACGGCTGCCAAAGGGTCTCAGAGCTTCCTATAATTACAGCTTCAATTGGAAAATTCTCAATTATAACAGAATACCTAATTATTACATCCATATTCAGAATTGACCCTCTTGATAGATAGACTAAAAAGCACTCCCATCCACTGAAGCTTCCATTCCACTGCCTGTTCATGCATTGTTGTAAAATACTCAGGAGTATTACAGCCGACTTAAGACCTGTAGGGGGTTGTTAAGACGACAAGATATGACTGAGCACATCCTTGTGAGTAAGTGCTTTTTTCTACCAAAAAATGTTCAATGACAAAGTATAGTTATCTATTGAAGAGGTACTGGCTAACAAGAACTACAAACTCAAGCCTCACACCTGAGAGCTTTTCTTATTGAGAAACGATAACAACTTTTCCAGGCCATGCAGCAAGGTCCATTACAAAGCACTATGGCCAGTGACCATCCATATATCAATGGCTTTTATATTTTTCTACAAGGGTTAACAATTTCCTTCACAAAATAAATGCATTTCCTGGCAGAAACATCACAACACTGGTAGCATAATGCATTGTAGTGGCGGACTGGTCATAGGGCAGTTCTGGCAAACGCCAGAAGGGCTGGTCCATCTTTAGCCCATTTGGGTGTGTCTAAATTGGTGATTTTGTGCAGAATTATCATTATTTGGTTATTAATGGGGGCCTTGAGGGGAAGAATGGGCAGATGTGGGGGCCTCGAAGAAAATAATGGTCCGGTTTGGGAGCTTCAAGGAAAAATATTAGCTGGTGTGTTAGAAATGCATGGGCCGATTTCTCGTCTCTGTCCGTCCCCGCTCACAACACTGCTAGCATAATGCGCACACTGTAGTAGAACTTAGAGGAGGAGGCTCAGGCTGAGAGTTGGAAGGCCTCCTCTGTAGGAGAATTTACATTCAAATCATTAAGTCTGAAATTGGTTCTACCTGTCTGGATCAGGGCTATCTCCTGTGGGTTTACAGAGCTGGCTAAGTGTAGTCTCCATAACCTTGGAGCGCCTGGAATACTAATGGCTTTTGATAGCATGTGAAGGGGCCTTGTGTTTTCTCTCTGCGTTCATCTGAAGAAGGCATGCCCTACTCTCACATAAGTCCCATGACACCTCCCCAGTAGTGTTCTCGATATGAAGAGAGAGAAACTACACAATGGATGCGTCCCAAAATATACCCGATTACCTCATTCAATAGTTTTTCTTCATTTTTACTATTTTCTACATTGTAGAATAATAGTGAAGATATCACAACTATGAAATAACACATAGAATCATGTAGTAATCAAAAAAGTGTTAAACAAATCAACACTGATGTAATATTTGAGATTATTCAAAGAACCCAAAACTTGATGACAGCTTTGCTTTTCCAACAGTCTTGAAGGAGTTCCCACATATGCTGAGCGCTTGTTGGCTGCTTTTCCTTAATTCTGTGGTCCAACTCATCCCAAACCATCTCAATTGGGTTGAGGTTGGGTGATTGTGGAGGACAGGTCATCTGATGCAGCACCCTGTCACTCTTCTTCTTGGTTAAATAACCCTTACACAGCCTGGAGGTGTTTTCCTTGCCAAAAAAACTATGCTGATAACCGATACACACATGGACGCAGCGGTCTAAGGCACTGTATCTCAGTGCAATAGGAGTCACTACAGTCCCTGGTTCGAATCCAGGCTGTATCACATCCGGCCGTGATTGGGAGTCCCATAAGGCGGTGCGCAATTGGCCCAGCGTCGTCCGGGTTTGGCTGGGGTAGGCCGTCATTGTAAATAAGAATTTGTTCTCAACTGACTTGCCTAGTTAAATAAAGGTTGCACGCACACACACCACACTGACCAAAAAGTTATTTTGTTGGCATTTACGTATGTCCCCATTACCAGTAAAACATAATCATAACCTATTTCTTTCACTTACTTGCTGTGCTGTTTTGTTGTTCATTTGTTCAGTCGTGTCATTCTCAACCAGGATTTCTATGGATCTCCGTTTGGGTCTTTGTGTTTCAAAAAAGATACACGTCAAAAAACACTATTTGGAGTGTGAAATAACACTATTTGACGTTGTCACGCCCTAACCTTAGATATCTCTGTTTTCTTTATATTTTGGTTAGGTCAGGGTGTGACTAGGGTGGGTACGCTAGTTTTTGTATTTTCTAGTTTTTTTTGTATGTCTAGGGTTTTCTGGTCAAGGTGACTATGGTGGCCTGATATGGTTCCCAATCAGAGGCAGCTGTTTATCGTTGTCTCTGATTGGGGGATCATATTTAGGTAGCCATTTCTCTTTGGTGTTTGTGGGATCTTGTCTATGTGTAGTTGCCTGTCAGCACTCGTTTGTATAGCTTCACGTTTCGTTTTGTTATTTTGTTAGTTTGTTCAGTGTTCATTCTTTAAATAAATAAGAATGTACGCATACAACGCTGCGCCTTGGTCCGATCCTTATAACGAACGTGACAGAAGATCCCACCAAAAATGGACCAAGCAGCGTGCTCAGGAGGAATGGACCTGGGACGAGATCCAGGACGGAGCAGGACCCTGGACGCAGGCTGAGGAGTATCGCTGTCCTAAGGAGGCAGTGAAAGAGGCAGTGAAAGTGGAACGGCGATATTTCAAGGAGTTATACCAACGAGACAAGCACGAGAGGCACCCCCATAACATTTTTTTAAATAAGAAGAACCTGAGTCAGGTTGGAGACCTGAGCCAACTCCTCATGCTTACCGTGGTGAGCGTGTGACTGGTCAGACACCGTGTTACGCAGTGTAGTGCACAGTGTCTCCAGTTCGCATTCATAGCCCGGTGCGCTCTATTCTAGCTCCTTGCATTTGCCGGGCTAGAATGGGCATTCAGCCAGGACGGATGGTGCCGGCTCAGCGCTCCTGGTCTCCAGTACACCTCCTTGGACCAGGATATCCTGCGCCGGCTCTGCATACTGTGTCTCCGGTGCGTCTGCACAGCCCAGTGCGTCCTGTGCCAGCACCCTGCACTTGCTGGGCTCAAGTGAGCATCCAGCTAGGACGCATTGTGCCAGCTCTATGCTCCAGATCCTCAGTGAGCCTCCACAGTCCAGTACGTCCTGTTCCTGCTCCTCGCACTCTCCCTGAGGTGTGTGTCCCCAGCCCGGTACCACCAGTGCCGGCACCACACATTAGACCAATGCGCCTCCACAGTCCAGTAAGTCCTGTGCCTGCTTCCTGCACTCGCCCTGAGATGCGTGTCTTCAGCCCGGTACCACCAGTGCCGGCACCACGCATCAGGTCTCCAGTGTGCCTCCACAGTCCAGAGCTTCCGGCGACAGTTCCTAGTCCAGAGCCTCCAGCGACAGTTCCCAGTCCAGAGCTTCCTGCGGCGGTTCCCAGTCCAGAGCTTCCGGCGACGTTTCACAGTCCGGAACCTCCAACAACAGGCCACAGTTCGGAACTTCCAACGACGAGCCACCACTGAGAGTAGATGTCCACTCTCACCCTCCCCTATAGGTTCAGGTTTGCGGCCGGGTGTCCGCACCTTTGGGGGGGGGGGGGGGGGGGTACTGTCAGGTCTATGTGATTTGTATGTCTATGGTGGCCTGATATGGTTCCCAATCAGAGGCAGCTGTTTATCGTTGTCTCTGATTGGAGATCATATTTAGGTAGCCATTTCCTTTTGGTGTTTGTGGTATCTTGTCTATGTGTAGTTGCCCGTCAGCAATCGTTTGTATAGCTTCACAGTTCGTTTTGTTATTTTGTTAGTTTGTTTAGTGTTCATTCTTTAAATAAATAAGAATGTGCGCATACCACGCTGCACCTTGGTCCGATCCTTATAACGAACGTGACGTGTGAAGTAACACTATTTGACATGTGAAATAACACTATTTGACGTGTCAAATAAGCTTGTTGACCAATCAGGACCTGAATATGACGGAATTATTCCATTGATTACACGATCACTCATATTTCAGATGTCACAACGTTTCATCGATACGTATGCTATGATGCTGGTAAATTTGTCTCGTGCAACTTCAGTGCTGGTCATTTAAAAAAGCTAGCTAGCTCATGGATGCAAATAATGTTCTTCCCCAAAAACATAGCAAAGGACATCTGTTTCAGTAGCTCTAGTTAGCTAGCTAACTATATAGCTAGGTGTCATCATCTAAAATAACCGTAATTTATAAGACAGTTTGATGGTCGGACCCATCTATGTGAAGCTAGCCACAATAAGGATTAGCCACAATAGTGGACTTCGCGATTAGCTTTCAAAACAAAACTATGTCATTGACAGTGATGCAAATGAATACAAATAGTAGAATTATGCCATAATTGAATAGATCATGCTAAACAAGGTTGGAATGTTGTTATATAAAATCAACAAAAGACAATAATTTTGTAAAAAATTTGACAAAAATCTGTTGAAATCACACTGGATGGATTACACTTTTGAATTGCATTGGGGAGGGGGGGTACTTATTTAACTGTACAGCCCTACCTATGGATTGTGGCTCAATGACATGGGGTATCAGTCTACTCAGTGACACCCAGAGAACTTTAACGTCTTAGCTCTTGTTGCGGGACTCGGAAACAACTGTGAATTGAGCCACATTTATTGTCAATCTATGTGTATTGAACACTATAGGAAAGACCATACTGCGTGGATGTTTTGGAGTCTGATAAATCTGAGGAGGAAGTTGGGAAAACATATCTTGGGTATTGACTAGACTGATACCCCATTTCATTGATCCCCAATCCATAGGTAAAGCTGTACAGTGCAATATGAATATGAATGCACACAATAGGCTGAATGGGGAGGTGATATCACACAATCACAGTCCCGCGATAAGAGCTACACCGCTAATGTTTGCGTAAACTCTTCACAGTTGTGTTCTGTGGGTTTCATGATACGCCATTTCATTCATAACATGATTTGGTCTAAATATGGCATGATTCCACCAATTGTAGCCTTCTGCATCACTTTCAAATAGGTACTTTTATTTTGAAGGCAAACCACAAATTCCACTATTGTGCCTAAACCTTTGTACGATGGGGCTGTGAGTCATTTTTAAAACTTTTTTTTTTTAAATAAAACAAAAAAATCAAGAACACGACACTAACATGAGGCAGGACACTGACACACAAGAACAGAGTCAATAACACCTGAGGAAAGAACCAAGGGGAGTGACAGATATAGGGAAGATAATCAAGGAGATGATGGAGTCCAGTTGATTGTAATGAGGCACTGGTGCGCTTGACGATGGTGACAGGTGTGCGGGATAATCAGCAGCCTGATGACCTAGAGGCCAGAGAGGGAGTATACGTGATACTAAGAACTTTTACTTCCGCTTCAACAGGAACTTCAGTGCCGTCGCCGCCACTCTCACCTCCCTCATCAAGGGTGTTATTCTGTAACGAGTGTGCTGAGAGGGAAGCAAGTACAGGGAGTGAGTGTTTTAATAAATAAACAAAACAATAAACACGAAACACAAAAAACGCACCGACGTGAAACAGAGTCAATAACATGACACCCAAAACAATGACGCCGGAGAAGGGGCAGACGGAGCGGTCTCCTGGTCAGCCTCCGTAGACGGGCACATCACGCACCGCTCCCGAGCATACTACTCGCCAATGTCCAGTCTTTTGACAACAAGGTAGACGAAATCCGTGCAAGGGTAGCCTTTCAGAGAGACATCAAAGACTGTAACATTCTTTGTTTCACGGAAATATGGCTCACTCGAGACACGCTATCGGAGTCGGTACAGCCAGCTGGTTTCTTCACGTATCGCGCCGACAGAAACAAGCATCTTTCTGGTAAGAAGAAGGGCGGGGGTGTATACCTTATGATTAACGAGACGTGGTGTGATCATAACAACATACAGGAACTCAAGTCCTTCTGTTCACCTGACTTAGAATTCCTCACAATCAAATGCCGACCGCATTATCTAACTAGAGAATTCTCTTCGATTATAATCACAGCCGCATATATCCCCCCCAAGCAGACACATCAATGAACTATGAAGCCCTGAACTAACTTCATTTGAGGGTAGTGAGGTCTGCACGAGGGTAGTGAGGTCGGCACAACGCATCACCGGGGGGCAAACTACCTGCCCTCCAGGACACCTACACCACCCGATGTCACAGGAAGGCCAAAAAGATCATCAAGGACAACAACCACCCGAGCCACTGCCTGCTCAACCCGCTATCATCCAGAAGGCGAGGTCAGTACATGTGCATCAAAGCAGGGACCAAGAGACTGAAACACAGCTTCTATCTCAAGGCCATCAGACTGTTAAACAGCCATCACTAACATTGAGTGGCTGCTGCCAACATACTGACTCAACTCCAGCCACTTTAATAATGGAAAAATTGATGTAATAAATGTATCACTAGCCACTTTAAACAATGCCACTTCATATAATGTTTACATACCCTACATTACTCATCTCATATGTATATACAGTACTCTATACCATCTACTGCATCTTGCCATCTTGATGTAATGTATCACTAGCCACTTTAAACAGTGCCACTTTTATATGTTTACATATCCTACATTCCTCATCTCATATGTATATACTGTACTCTATACCATCTACTGCATCTTGATGTAATGTATCACTAGCCACTTTAAACAGTGCCACTTTTATATGTTTACATATCCTACATTCCTCATCTCATATGTATATACTGTACTCTATACCATCTACTGCATTTTGCCATCTTGATGTAATGTATCACTAGCCACTTTAAACAATGCCACTTTAATATGTTCACATATCTTACATTACTCATCTCATATGCATATACTGTACTCTATACCATCCACTGCATCTTGCCTATGCCGTTCTATACCATCACTCATTCATATATTTTTTTATGTACATATTCTTATTAATTCCTTTACACTTGTGTGTATAAGGTAATTGTTGTGAAATTGTTAGGTCATATTACTCATTGGATATTACTGCATTGTTGGAACTAGAAGCACAAGCATTTCGCTACACTCGCATTAACATCTGCTAACCATGTGTATGTGACAAATACAATTTGATTTGATTTGATAACACCTGAGGAAAGAGCCAAGGGGAGTGACAGATATAGGGAAGATAATCAAGGAGATGATGGATTGTCATGAGGCGCTGGTGCACTTGACGATGGTGACAGGTGTGCGGGATAATCAGCAGCCTGATGACCTAGATGCCAGAGAGGGAGTATACGTGACATCCTTATTATGGCTAGCTTCACAACACATAACCCGGTCCGGTCGAGCTTCACTAGCCAGATGAAGTTAGCTGGCTGCTTATAATGTTAGCTTTGGGCAACAGGGTTAAGTAGCAATTTATTTAATGAACTGAAGGCTACCTAGCTAATACTTACTCACAAGGAATCCTACATCATTGCTAAGAATAATGAAAATGACTGCATTTTCTACTGGTCATTGTTTTCAGGCTGGTTGTATTGGTGCTAGTTAGGTACCAAGTTAAAGCTAGCTAGCTACCCCAGAAGTTGCGGTCGAACAAATAATGCTTTATTACCAACGTATTGTATTGTAAACACATCGTTCGTGTTCGGTGTTTGCTTGTTTGCAAACTTTTTGTACAGGTTTGACAATGCTACTGATAGTAGTGGTGGCACTTGGCTTGCACATGCAAATTCAGAACAACAATATTCTATAACAGAACTGTGCTATTTGACGTGTCAAATTAAAAGCTTATTTAAAGCGTCAAATAGTGTTATTGTCAAATAGTGTTATTTGACGTGTATTTTTTTTAAACACAATGACCCAAACGGCGTTCCATAGTATGTCGTAAAGCTAATAGCAGTGACGCTATTACTGTGTAACTCCGGTAGAGCAACATCTGAAAAATAGCGCACTTGGTAGTGTGTACCGGTGCTCAACCAGTCGCGAAAACTAATATCACCCACGACAGAGAACGATTGATTGTCAAGGGCAATGAATTCCATTATCTTGGCATTATTTTCGCCTTTGAGTTGTCTCGATGAAAGGTTCTTACTCTTTGAAATGACTGCTCAACTTGTTGACTGCTCGATCCACACAGCAGACATTGTGGGCTAGGTTAGGAATGCTGTGTTGCACGTGTAGAGCAACATTTTACGTGGCGTCATTACGTTATGTACCTACATTATATGGGTATGCACATCAGCTTTAACATCAGTTTTGCACATAGGCATTAAACTAGACATCGGACCGATACCGATGTTGGCATTTTTAGCTAATATCGTCCGATTCCGAAATGTTCACCGATATATCATTGGGTCATGGTCCTGTAGAAAAACAAATTATACTCCCACTAAGCACAAACCAGATGGGAGTCCAAATTTGAGATTTTTTTTTCTTCTTCAAAAATCTCAAATTTGGACTCATCAGATCAAAGGACAGATTTACACCGGTCTAATGTCCATTGCTCGTGTTTCTTAGCTCAAGCAAGTCTCTTCTTCTTATTGGTGTCCTTTAGTAGTCATTTCTTTGCAGAAATTCAGCCATGAAGGCCTGATTCATGCAGCTTCAGTTGTCTGTTACTTTAACTCTGTGAAGCATTTATTTGGGCTGAAATTACTGAGGCTGGTATTTTACCAAATAGGGCTATCTTCTGTAAACCACCCATACCTTGTCACAACACAACTGATTGGCTCAAATGCATTAAAAAAATAAAGAAATTCCACAACTTAACTGTTAACAAGGCACACCTGTTAATTAAAATGCATAATTGAAATGCATTCCAGGTGACTACCTCATGAAGCTGGTTGAAAGAATGACGATGTGCAAAGCTGTCATCAAGGCAAAGGGTGATTACTTTGAAGAAACTCAAATATAAAATATATTTTGATTTGTTTCACACTTTTTTGTTACTACATGATTCCATATGTGTAATTTCGTAGTTTGGATGTCTTCACTATTATTCTACAATGTAGAAAATAGCAAAAATGTAATGGGCACTGGTCAAAAGTAGTTCACTATTAGAGAATAGGGTGCCATTTGGAACACACGCCAATGCTCACCATGACAATTCCAGTCAACAATGAGAGAGAGAGCTCTTGAGTGCCTTGTTATTTTGCTGGGAAGCTGTTGCGGCCTTATGCACCTCACTGAGAGAAAGAGCTTTCCATACAAGAGATATGGCTCTTTTACACAGTCTACAACATGACCAGTCTTCTCATCAATCTAAAGATGGATTACATCTCAAGAAGTCCCATAATTGCATAATACAGTCATTGGAAATATAATTTAGCTATTTTGAACTGTATTGTCTTGCTGACAAATAGCTGACGTGTTTTGCAGACCTTGAGAGGAGGGCGTTCGATAATAAGCATAGAAAATCTCAACCTTGTGCATTGCCTCTGTTTCTTGCTATGCTTCTCATCGGTTCCAGCAACATTTTTGCTTTTCTCTTACCTTCAGCCACAACAATATGTCAAAGCCTTGTGGACAGACCATGTAGCACAGGCCTCCATGAACATAGCTTGCATACCAAATGGCACCCTATTCCCTATTTAGTGCACAACTTTTGGGGATAGAGGATAGGGTTCCATTTAGGACGTATATATTCTCAAGCATGCTTTTATAAGTCAATACCCTGATCTGAAGCATTCCATATCCACCTCAGAATGCTTAATGGAAATTTACTGACACCGTGAAATCTAATTAAAAATGCTTTTGAACATTGATCATCGTATGGCCTGGGGATAGAGCGATACACAGAGTGCAACCTTTGTATGTTTTCAGACCACGGCCGGGAGCACAGCCTTTCTGTCCCATAGAACTATATTGATTCACATACCCACCATCAGGTTCCATATGGACCATTAAGGCTAGGTCCCAAATGGTAGGGCTGGGAATTGCCAAAGACCTCACGATACGATATTATCACGATGGTAGCCTATAAAATATTGCAACATTACAATTACAACCAAACAATTCCTTCCACAGAGCTTGAATGTTCCAAAATGCAATTAGCAGGAAAACACTTTTCTTAAACACACACTGCACATGTGCATGGTTTAATGTGACAGAGATGAAAATATCTGTTAGAAATTAAGAAGGGGGAGCTCTAAAGAGATCCTTGCTAACACCAGCCTATCTATGTCCTTAACAAAATAGAGGGCATCATGAGATAGGAACATTATGTGGATATGTTGAAGCAACATCTCAAGACATCTGTCAGGAAGTTAAAGCTTGGTTGGAAATGGGTCTTCCAAATTGACAATGACCCCAAGAATACTTCCAAAGTTGTGGCAAAATGGCTTAAGGACAACAAAGTCAAGGTATTAAAGTGGTCATCACAAAGCCCTGACCTCAATCCTATAGAAGATTTGTGGGCAGAACTGAAAAAGCATGTGCGAGCAAGGAGGCCTTTACAAACCTGAGCTCTGTCGGGAGGAATGGGCCAAAATTCACCCAACTTATTGTGGGAAACTTGTGGAAGGCTCCCAGAAATGTTTGACCAAAGTTAAACAATTTAAAGGCAATGCTACCAAATACTAATTGAGTGTATGTAAACTTCTGACCGATTGGGAATGTGATGAAAGAAATAAAAGCTGAACTAAATTATTCTCTCTACTATTATTCTGACGTTTCACATTCTTAAAATAAAGTGGTGATCTTAACTGACAGGGAATTGTTACTAGGATTAAATGTCAGGATTTGTGAAAAACTGAGTTAAAATGTATTTGGCTAAGGTGTATGTAAACTTCAGACTTCAACTGTATGTCAATAGGTCACGCTGGCACTATGAAGACATCCTTTACCAACAGCACAATTTGTTGACATTGGGAACTGACACAAAATGGACACCTCATTAAAAGACCTAGAGCTTTTTGTTTTACGTTGTGTTTCACTTTGAAGACACAATCTATGAGTGGCGATGGCCCCTGGTAAAAATAGACAGTCGACTTTGGGCTATAATCTATAGTAAGTGATGCCTTCTCAACATGGCTCCTCATGTTTATTCTCTCTGTCACTCAAATAATGTTGCATTTGAACATGATGTTCCCATACAGTATATAGGAATCACATTTTCTTTCACCAAGGAAAGCAGTTCTACAAGCTTACTGAAACTCCTAAATGGCAAGTTTTCATTTTGAGCCCTGACCCCTACAGAAAGATACTGTTAGACTGCTGACTGTGATAAAAAAAAATAGGCTATAGATTCTTAATTCTCATTCTCATTCAGAGTAATGCATCATTGGTAACAATATGCAGATTTTGAAGCACATTTGATTACTATGCTAGTAGTTCTTGCATCAGAAAATGTGTAGGGTTCCCATAGTTTAATCCAGTAAAAGTACTTTCTGTAGTGCCTTTTTTAGCACTTATGTTGCCTGTAACCCAGTTATTTATGATGCAGTGCTATCACTTTGTTTAGGTTACTGTCTTAAAGGCCTATCATGGAAACATTTCATGCAAACACACACTTCTTACTCATTACGTTTGTACAAATACCAACACTTTCCAACAATCATTCCTCACTATAACTTCCATTCCAACATTATCCATCGCAGTTGCCATTCTATACCGTTGAGCTATAGTTCTAGGTCTGTGTACATACAATATGTAGGTCATATGAACTTCATCCACAACGATTCAAATGATTTTGGAGCTGTATAGGACAGAGGCCAACACATTACTCCCTGTCTTCCCCAACCAGCTATCCAGATGTCTGAAGACAAGGTCGCATGCACCCTTCCTTGCTTTTCCCAAAATCCCGTTGGCAAGACCGCTAATACATCATACCCTCACACAAAGGCTCGAAATGTTTCAAGTTGCTCCTATTCTTATTACATCCCTAAGTTGGTCATTACTATTTAGCAGTGTCGTCTCTCCATCTCCTTTTCAGAAAGGAGTTTTTCTCCCCAGTTTTAGTTAGTCCTAACTTTAGCTTGGATGGTTTACCTCTCTTGTGGGGGCATAGCAAATTGATGAGGAGGCATCGGGGGTGTTGCACATGTAAATGGAATATTAAGTGTTTATAACATAATTGCCTCAACCTTTCCATAGTTGCATTTTGGCTAGGCTAGGCTACTTTGAAACAAGGTAAGACATGCTTCAAAAGACATGCTTTAAAACAATTGGTTTATGGTTAAATATACTGAAGAAAAATATAAACGCAACATGCAATAATTTCAACGATTTTACTGAGTTACAGTTCATATAAGGAAATTTCAGGTCACAACTTGTAGACCTGTTTACGTGCTGCTGTGCATTTTGTTGCTGACCTTACTTTGCTACCTGACAACTTTACGGTTTTTACTTTTTAATTACTGTTTATATTTTTAGTTTTTCCCTCGCTTTACTTTTTGTCATTCAACTTTTTCACTCTGGTTCGTCAGGACCTCCACCAGCCGAAGCTAAGTAGTAACATTAACACGATGCCTTCTAATTGCAGTCGCTGTACTCATAATATACTGGAGAACGATCGCCTTACGGCGAGGATAGAAGTGCTGCAAGCCCAGCTTCAGACGCAAGCGTTGGGCAAGGGTAATTTAAGTGAAGGAAAGGATGAAACAGCGTCTGTGCAACCAGTAAGTACAGATAGAAGTATAAATCCCCTCACACAGTCCCCACAGCCGGACAACTTTCTCATGGCTTCTGGAGGGAAATGCTGTAGGAATGCTCAACCGGTGTCGCTCATTTAGCCGTCAGAAACTTTCAACTGGTTCTCCCCTTTAAGCAGCGAGTCGGAGTCAGAGGCCGAGCCTTCTCTGGGCTCTACTTCTCCCATTACGGGGTCTGAGACGCCGAAGCCTCCCACAATTAGCTCTGACAAATTGGAAACCCTAGTCATTGGAGACTCCATTACCCACAGTATTAGACTTAAAATTAATTATCCAGCGATCATACACTGTTTACCAGGGGGCAGCGCTACCGACGTTAAGGCTAATCTGAAGATGGTGCTGGCTAAAGCTAAAACTGGCGAGTGTAGAGGGTATAGGGATATTGTTATCCACGTCGGCACCAACAATGTTAGGATGAAACAGTCAGAGGTCACCAAGCGCAACATAGCTTCAGCGTGTAAATCAGCTAGAAAGATGTGTCGGCATTGAGTAATTGTCTCTGGCCCCCTCCCAGTGATGAGGGAGTGATGAGCTCTACAGCAGAGTCTCACAACTCAATCACTGGTTGAAAACTGTTTTCTGCCCCTCCCAAAATATATAATTTGTAGATAATTGGCCCTCTTTCTGGGAATCACCCATAAACAGGACCAAGCCTGGCCTGTTGAGGAGTGACGGACTCCTAGCTGGAGGGGTGCTCTCATCTTATCTACCAACATAGACAGGGATCTAACTCCCCTATCTCCACAATGAGATAGGGTGCAGGCCAGGCAGCAGGCTGTTAGCCAGCCTGCCAGCTTAGTGGAGTCTGCCACTAGCACAGTCACTGTAGTCAGCTCAGCAATCCCCATTGAGATTGTGTCTGTGTCTCGACCTAGGTTGGGCAAAACAAAACATGGCGGTGTTAGCCTTAGCAATCTCTGGAATAAAGAGCTCCTTCATTCCTGCCATTATTGAAAGAGATTGTGATACCTCACACCTCGAAATAGGGCTACTTAATGTTAGATCCCTCACTTCCAAGGCAGTTGTAGTCAATGAACTAATCACTGATCATAATCTTGATGTGATTGGTCTGACTGAAACATGGCTTAAGCCTGATGAATTTACTGTGTTAAATGAGGCCTCACCTCCTGGTTACACTAGTGACCATATCCCCCGTGCATCCTGCAAAGGTTGAGGTGTTGCTAACATTTATGATAGCAAATTTCAATAAACAAAAAAAACTATGTTCGTCTTTTGAGCTTCTAGTCATGAAATCTATGCAGCCTACTCAATCACTTTTTTAGCTACTGTTTACAAGCCTCCTGGGCCATATACAGCGTTCCTCACTGAGTTCCTTGAATTCCAATCGGACCTTGTAGTCATGGCAGAAAATATTCACATTTTTGGTGACTTTAATATTCACATGGAAAAGTCTTTCGGAGCCATCATTGACTCAGTGGGTTTTGTCCAACATGTCTCTGGACCTACTCACTGCCACAGTCATAATCTGGACCTAGTTTTGTCCTGTGGAATAAATGTTGTGGATCTTAATGTTTTTCCTCATAATCCTGGACGATCGGACCACCATTTTATTATGATTGCAATCGCAACCAATAATCTGCTCAGATCCCAACCAAGGATCATCAAAATTCGTGCTATAAATTCTCGGACAACCCAAAGATTCCTAGATGCCCTTCCAGACCCCCTCCGTCTACCCAAGGACGTCAGAGTACAAAAATCAGTTAACCACCTAACTGAGGAACTCAATTTAACCTTGCGCAATACTCTAGATGCATTCGCACCACTAAAAACAAAAAACATTTGTCATAAGAAACTAGCTCCCTGGTATATAGAAAATACCCGAGCTCTGAAGCAAGTTCCAGAAAATTAGAACGGAAATGGCACTACACCAAACTGGAAGTCCACTGACTAGCTTGAAAAGACAGTACCTTGCAGTATCAAAGAACACTCACTGCTGCTCGATCATTCTATTTTTCCAACTTAAATGAGGAAAATAAGAACAATCTAATATTTATTTTTGATATTGTCACAAAGCTAACTAAAAAGCAGCATTCCCCAAGAGAGGATGGCTTTCACTTCAGCAGTGATAAATTCATTAACTTCTTTGAGAAAAAGATCATGATAATTAGAAAGCAAATTACGGACTCCTCTTTAAATCTGCGTATTCCTCCAAAGCTCAGTTGTCCTGAGTCTGCACAACTCTGCCAGGACCTAGGATCAAGGGAGACACTTAAGTGTTTTAGTACTATATCTCTTGACACAATGATGAAAATAATCATGGCCTCTAAACCTTCAACCTGGATACTGGACCCTATTCCAACTAAACAACTGAAAGAGCTGCTTCCTATGCTTGGTCCTCCTATGTTGAACATAATAAACGGCTCTCTATCCACCGGATGCGTACCAAACGCACTAAAATGGCAGTAATAAAGCCTCTCTTGAAAAAGCCAAACCATGACCCAGAAAATATAAAAAACTATGGGCCTATATCGAATCTCCCATTCCTCTCAAAAAATGTCAGTCTGGTTTTAAACCCCTTAAACTGAGACTGCACTTGTGAAGGTGGTTTTAATGGCATCAGACCGAGGCTCTGCATCTGATTTCAAGGTTTACTGCTAACCTACAAAGCATTACATGGGCTTGCTCCTACCTATCTTTCCGATTTGGTCCTAAAGTACATACCTACACGTACGCTACGGTCACAAGACGCAGGCCTCCTTACTGTCCCTAGAATTTCTAAGCAAACAGCTGGAGGCAGGGCTTTCTCCTATAGAGCTCCATTTTCATGGAATGGTCTACCTACCCATGTGAGAGACGCAGACTTGGTCTCAACCTTTCAATCTTTATTGAATACTCATCTCTTCAGTAGGTCCTATAACTGAGTGTAGTCTGGCCCAGGAGTGTGAAGGGGATCGGAAAGGCACTGGAGCAACGAACCGCCCTAACTGTCTCTGCCTGGCCGGTTCCCCTCTCTCCACTCGGATTCTCTGCCTCTAACCCTATTACTGGGGCTGAGTCACTGACTTACTGGTGCTCTTCCATGCTGTCCCTAGGAGGGGTGCATCACTTGAGTGGGTTGAGTCACTGGCGTGATCTTCCTGTCCGGGTTGGCGCCACCCCTTGGGTTGTGCCGTGGCGGAGATCTTTGTGGGCTATACTTGGCCTTGTCTCAGGATGGTAAGTTGGTGGTTGAAGATATCCCTCTAGTAGTGCCTGGGGGCTGTGCTTTGGCAAAGTGGGTGGGGTTATATCCTGCCTGTTTGGCCCTGTCCGGGGGTGTTTTCGGATGGGGCCACAGTGTCTCCGGACCCCTCCTGTCTCAGCCTCCAGTATTTATGCTGCAGTAGTTTACGTGTCGGGGGGCTAGGGTCAGTCTGTTATATCTAAAGTATTTCTCCTGTCTTATTCGGTGTCTTGTGTGAATTTAAATATGCTCTCTCTCTCTTTCTTTCTTTCTTTCTTTCTTTCTTTCTTTCTTTCTTTCTTTCTTTCTCTCTCGCTCTCTCGGAGGACCTGAGCCCTAGGACCATGCCTCAGGACTACCTGTCCTGATGACTCCTTGCTGTCCCCAGTCCACCTGGCCGTGCTGCTGCTCCAGTTTCAACTGTTCTGCCTGCGGCTATGGAACCCTGACCTGTTCACCGGACGTGCTACCTGTCCCAGACCTGCTGTTTTCAACTCTCTAGAGACAGCAGGAGAGGTAGAGATACTCTGAATGATCGGCTATGAAAAGCCAACTGACATTTACTCCTGATGTGCTAACCTGTTGCACCCTCTACAACCACTGTGATTATTAATATTTGACCTTGCTGGTCATCTATGAACATTTTAACATCTTGGCCATGTTCTGTTATAATCTCCACCCGGCACAGCCAGAAGAGGACTGGCCACCCCTCATAGCCTGGTACCTCTCTAGGTTTCTTCCTAGGTTCTGGCCTTTCTAGAGAGTTTTTCCTAGCCACCGTGCTTCTACACCTGCATTGCTTGCTGTTTGGGGTTTTTGGCTGGGTTTCTGTACAGCACTTTGAGATATCAGCTGATGTAAGAAGGGATTTATAAATAAATTTGATATGAAATTTGAAATCAGTCAATTGAAATAAATTAATTTGGCCCTAATCGGTGGATTTCACATGACTGGGAATATAGATATGCATCTGTTGGTCTCAGATACCTTAAAAAAAGGTAGGGGTGTGGATCAAAAAACCAGTCAGTATCTGGTGTGACCACCATTTTCCACATGCAACACGACACATCTCCTTCGCATAGAGTTGATCAGGCTGTTGATTGTGGCCTGTGGAATTTTGTCCCACTGCTCTTCATTGGCTGTGCGAAGATCCTGGATATTGGCAGGAACTGGGACATGCTGTTGTTCATGTCGATCCAGAGCATCCCAAACATGCTCAATGGGGGATATGTCTGGTGAGTATGCAGGCCATGGAAGAACTGGGACATTTTCAGCTTCCAGGAATTGTGTACAGACCCTTGCTACATGGGACGGATGAATTGCACACCAATGGGCCTCAGGAACTTTTCACAGTATCTCTGTGCGTTCAAATTGCCATTGATAAAATACAATTGTGTTTGTTGTCCGTAGCTTATGCCTACCCATACCATAACCCCACCGCAACCATGGGGCACTCTGTTCAAAATGTTGACATCAGCAAACCGCTCGCCCACACAATGCCATGCACATGCTCTGTGGTTGTGAGACCGGTTAAACGTACTGACAAATTCTCTAAAAAGATGTCGGAGGCTGCTATGGGTGAGAAATTAACATAACATTCTCTGGCAACAGCTCTGGTGGACATTATTTAGGCAGCATGCCAATTGCATGCTCCCTCAAAACTTGAAACATCTGTGGCCTTGTGTTGTGTGACAAAACGGCACATTTTAACGTGGCCTTTTATTGTCCATAGCATAAAGTGCAGCTGTGCAATGATCATGCTTATTAATCAGCTTCTTGATATGCCACATCTGTCAAACATGACTGGCGTTTAGCCAATATTTATGTAACTAAAGTCTCCTTAAAGTTTGGTTACATTTTCTGGTGCCTCCCTCATGTCGGCATTAGTTTGAACATGAGGCTGTAGCCAATATGCTTATCACCTACACTCTTACATGTAGGCTCTTTTATTTCTGTATATGAACAAAATATCGAAAATGATTCCTAATGTTGGCCTCTCTGATCCAATTCGGATCGCAGTAATTATTTGATATTGTGATTTTTTTACCTGTCTATTTGGACAACTTAAATCTATTTCATTTCTATGCTCGTATATTTGTTTGTACGGTTCTCGTGTTCTTCTTATTTCTTATTTTTATTTCTTGTGTGTTCTTGCTCTACCTTATGCTATTTTTAGTACTATGTTGATATTGATTGCTGAATTGTTGGGTTTAGAGATTTCAAGAAATGCATTTCACTGTACTTGTGCATGTAACATTAAAACTTGAAACTTCTTGACAAGACGACTAGCATTAATGTTGAGCCTTGGTCATGGAAATGCATGTGCTGAATACACATTTGTGCCCTATTTAAAATAAGACAAAGAACACGCTATGAAGGAAAAATCCTGGAGTTTTGGTGAAGGTACAGCCAACAAGCGCAAAAATAATATTGTGATATTGTCAAAACTATATGACTAATGTTAAAAAATGATATCCCGATACATTACCAGTAAAAAGTATAGACATACCTACTCATTGCAGGGTTTTTCTATATTTTTTCTATAATTTTCTACAGAGTAGAATAATAGTGAAGACATCAATACGATGAAATGTCACACATGGAATCATGGAATTACCAAAAAAGTGTTCATCAAATCAAAATATATTTCATATTTGAGATTCTTCAAAGTGGCCACCCTTTAGCTTGATGACAGCTTTGCACACTCTTGGCATTCTCTTAACCAGCTTCATGAGGTAGTCACCTGGAATTCCTTTCAATTAACAGGTGTGCCTTCTTAATGCGTTTGAGCCAATCAGTTGTGTTGTGACAAGGTTGGGGTGGGGTGGTATACTGAAAATAGCCCTAATTTCGAGAACTTTCAAGTTTCCTCAAGTGAAGTCGCAAAAACCATCAAGCGCTATGATGAAACTGGCTCTCATGAGGACCGGCATTGGAAAGGATGACACAGAGTTACCTCTGCTGCAGAGGATAAGTTTATTATCGTTACCAGCCTCAGGCAATGAAGCTCAAATAAATGCTTCTCGGAGTTCAAGTAACAGACACATCTCAACATCAACTGTTCAGAGGAGACTGCGTGAATCAGGCCTTCATGGTTGAACTGCTGCAAAGAAACCACTACTAAAGGACACCAATAAGAAGAAGAGACTTGCTTGGACCAAGAAACATGAGCAATGGATATTAGACTGGTGGAAAACTGTCTTTTTGTCTGATGAGTCCAAAATTGAGATTTTTGGTTCCAACCGCCGTGTCTTTGTGAGACGCAGTGGTGTAAAGTACTGAAGTAAAAATACTTTAAAGTACTACATAAGTATTTTGGGGGGGTATCTGTACTTTACTTTACTATTTATATTTTTGACAACTTTTACTTTTACTGCACTACATTCCCAAAGAAAAAGATGTACTTTTTTACTTTTCCCTTACACCCAAAAATACTTGTTACATTTTTTATGCTTAGCAGAACAGGAAAATGGTCCAATTCACGCACTAATTAATAGAACATCCCTGGTAATCCCTACTGCCTCTGATCTGGGGGGCTCACAGACTCAAGAAACACAAATGCGTCATTTGTAAATTATGTCTGAGTGTTGGAGTGTGCCCTGGCTATCTGTAAATTAAAAAGATCTGCTTAATGTAAGGAATTTGAAACAATTTGTACTTTTACTTTTGATACTTAAGTATATTTTATCAATTACATTTACTTTTGATACTTAAGTATATTTAAAACAAAAGTATTTTACTGGGTGATTTTCACTTTTACTTTAGTTATTTTCTTTTAAGGTATGTTTACTTTTACTGACAATTGGGTACTTTTTTCACCACCAGTGAGATGCAGAGTAGGTGTACGTCGCTCCTACCAGGTGGCGTGGCGAGAATCCGTCTCCTCACCACGTGCTCTCACCACTGGTGTCCCCCAGGGCTCTGTTCTAGGCCCTCTCCTATTCTCGCTATACACCAAGTCACTTGGCTCTGTCATAACCTCACATGGTCTCTCCTATCATTGCTATGCAGACGACTCACAATTAATCTTCTCCTTTCCCCCTTCTGATGACCAGGTGGCGAATCGCATCTCTGCATGTCTGGCAGACATATCAGTGTGGATGACGGATCACCACCTCAAGCTGAACCTTGGCAAGACGGAGCTGCTCTTCCTCCCGGGGAAGGACTGCCCGTTCCATGATCTCGCCATCACGGTTGACAACTCCACTGTGTCCTCCTCCCAGAGCGCTAAGAACCTTGGCGTGATCCTGGACAACACCCTGTCGTTCTCAACTAACATCAAGGCGGTGGCCCGTTCCTGTAGGTTCATGCTCTACAACATCCGCAGAGTACGACCCTGCCTCACACAGGAAGCGGCGCAGATCCTAATCCAGGCACTTGTCATCTCCCGTCTGGATTACTGCAACTCGCTGTTGGCTGGGCTCCCTGCCTGTGCCATTAAACCCCTACAACTCATCCAGAACGCCGCAGCCCGTCTGGTGTTCAACCTTCCCAAGTTCTCTCACGTCACCCCGCTCCTCCGCTCTCTCCACTGCTCGCATCCGCTACAAGACCATGGTGCTTGCCTACGGAGCTGTGAGGGGAACGGCACCTCAGTACCTCCAGGCTCTGATCAGGCCCTACACCCAAACAAGGGCACTGCGTTCATCCACCTCTGGCCTGCTCGCCTCCCTACCACTGAGGAAGTACAGTTCCCGCTCAGCCCAGTCAAAACTGTTCGCTGCTCTGGCCCCCCAATGGTGGAACAAACTCCCTCACGACGCCAGGACAGCGGAGTCAATCACCACCTTCCGGAGACACCTGAAACCCCACCTCTTTAAGGAATACCTAGGATAGGATAAAGTAATCCTTCTCACCCCCTTAGATGCACTATTGTAAAGTGGCTGCTCCACTGGATGTCATAAGGTGAATGCACCAATTTGTAAGTCGCTCTGGATAAGAGCGTCTGCTAAATGACTTAAATGTAAATGTAAATGTGAAGCATAGAGGAGGAGGTGTGATGGTGTAGGGGTGCTTTGGTTGTGACACTGTCTGCAACTGCTTGGAATCCAACGCCAAGTAGCTACAGAGGGTAGTGAGGACAGCCCAGTACATGACTGGGGCCGGCCCCCTGCCATCCAGGACCTAAATACCAGGTGGTATCAGAAGAAGGTACTAATTGTCAAAGACTACAGTCATTCAAGTCATAGACTGTTCTCTCTGCTACCGCACGGCATGCGGTACCAATGCACCAAGTTTGGAACCAGCAAGACCCTGAACAGTTTCTACCCCCAAGCCATAAGACTGCTAAAGAGTTAGTCCAGGTAGCAATTTGGTTAATTATTTAACTATCTGCATTGACCCTTTTTGCACAAAGTTCTTTGAGTCATCACTGCTGTTTACTCTGTCACTTTATTCCTAGTTAGTTACATGTACAGGTATCTACCTCAATGACCTGTACCACTACACATTGACTCGGTATTGGTACCCCTTGTATATAGCCAAGTTATCATTACTAACTGTGTATCTATTATTACTTTTATTATTACGTGTTTAACTTTTCTATTATTTCTATATTTTCTTTCTCTCTGCATTGTTGGGAAGGGCCCATAATTAAGCATTTCACTGTTAATAAATTACATTTTATTTGAACAAGGACTACCTGTGAAAATAACAAGTGTTTTCTTTTTTTATGTTACAGTAAGCAACAGATACATATACCAAAAATTGCAGAATATACTATACACAAAAAAGTCAGAAGACTTGTTTCCATTGTGGTGCTTTATAACTGGTCACGATGGCAACACCCACCCGTAGCACGCGCTCCAGCAGGTGTATCTCACTGATCATCTCTAAAGCCAACACCTCATTTGGCCGCCTTTCGTTCCAGTTCTCTGCTGCCTGTGACTGGAACGAATTGCAAAAAATCGCTGAAGTTGAAGACTTTTATCTCCCTCACCAACTTCAAACATCTGCTATCTGAGCAGCTAACCGATCGCTGCAGCTGTACATAGTCTATCGGTAAATAGCCCACCCAATTTACCTACCTCATCCCCATACTGTTTATATTTATTTACTTTTCTGCTCTTTTGCACACCAGTATCTCTACCTGTACATGACCATCTGATCATTTATCACTCCAGTGTTAATCTGCAAAATTGTAATTATTCACCTACCTCCTCATGCCTTTTGCACACAATGTATATAGACTCTCTTTTTATTCTACTGTGTTATTGACTTGTTAATTGTTTACTCCATGTGTAACTCTGTGTTGTCTGTTCACACTGCTATGCTTTATCTTGGCCAGGTCCCAGTTGTAAATGAGTACTTGTTCTCAACTAGCCTACCTGGTTAAATAAAGGTGAAATAAAAAAAATAAAAAAATAAAAGTGCTTTATAAGGAATAGGGTGTAGTTTGGGACTTTAAATATCCTTTCAGGTTGCTTTTCTCCACGCATTTTGCAGGACTCATACCAGCCAACAATTACTGAAGAAAACAGCTTTCCAATCCGAAGACTGTCATTTATATGGGTATTTTTGACACCTGTGCCAACCTATTGCACAAAGAGAAAATGAGACAAATACGAATCACCAAGCGAACAGTTCTGTGGGTCTTTAACGGCTTTGGAAAGTCAATAGAATGTGAATACAAGATGATAACTGTTTTGAATTATGCTACATTAATTCAGAAATATTTCCATAGAATTTCATTCAGTATTGAAGGTCATTCAGTATACTTTTGAGTCAGCGTTGCTCACAGATTCCCATTCAGCACTACAGGCATCAACTACAAGTCAGGAAAGAAAGAAATACTTGAAAAATATCTTATGCGGTTTGAGACGGTTGCTTGGCACAGTGGCATGACGAGTGTGGAAAAGAACAAATTGAATGCCAGTGAGTAAGATGCATTTGTATGTAAAATTGGCGAGACTGTTCAGAGAGCGAGCCAGGCAGACAGCCATGCATGTAATCATCTAGCAAATCCGCTTGTGTCTCACGCACTGCACTGCACAATGATGCGTAGGGCCAGGCCGCTGCTATTGTCTCTGAGCACTGGTCCACATGAATAACCCTGCGTGTGTCCACATTAGCACGGGTCACCTCCCATAAGTATCATCTCTGAAGAAACAGCAGCCGAAGCATATTCGGCAAATAACTTTTACTTCCGCAAAAGCTCACCACCTCTTTCTCCCTACTAGGTCTCTCAATCATTCTCTCCATCTAAAAAAAAACAATCTCCCTCTCTCTACCTTCTTGGCACACTTTCCATCATTCCACTGGCACCCCCTGTTCTCCATCACTACTCACCACCCCTTTCTCTCAATACTGTTTCCGCACTTTGCCTCTCCTCCATCTTCTTCCATCTCTATTTGTCTCCCTCTCTGTGTTTCTCTCTCTCTCTCTCTCCCTCTCCCCATCTCCCCCAGTCGTTTTCCCGTACATATCTCACTGAAAATATCAGAAACCTCAACAGCAGGGGTGTTGGAGCTCCCCTCTCCACCACCACACAGCGCCACCTCTAAATTGCTGGTCCTCCACCCACACAGCCTCAGTGGTTAATGAGCCGGTTGAGTAAGACAGCAGCTCCGTTCTACATTGATCATGAGGAGCCCCCCGCCTCTTACTCTCAGGGAAGCTATTTGTCAAGGTGATAATTTATTTTGTAACACCATTTATGGTGAGCCAACCAGGCAGGAAGGGATGCGCTGAAAGTGTTTTTTTTTTTGTCTTAATTTGGTTCAGGTCCTAACAGACTAAATTTCAGGTCTTAAATCGGGGTCACAACATCTGGTACTATGAACACACATAGAGCAATAACTCACTGAGGTTCCACCGGTGAAGAAATACCTTTCAACTTTTTAAGGGGGCCGATTTTACAGTAAGGTTGCCACATTTTCACCACAGGTTCCTTGCTATTCCCTCCTACGCCTGTACAAAGGACTGGCAGCTTTTGTTCCCTGATCTCCTGCTAAGTTAAGATCCTTAGCAGCTACACTGGGAGTGAGTGAAAGCCACACTATTGTTTTGATCATGTTGACACAGAACATCCAATTAAGAGGCTACGGTCTGTGGCAGCTTCCCAAATGGCACCCTATCCCCTACATAGTGGACTACTTTTGTCAAGAGTCCACAGGGAATAGGCTGCCATTTAGGACTTAATCTGTGTCAGTGGCAAGGCCAATACCTGATAGGAGAAGACAGGAGTGCGGGCCGCCAGAGGAGAAGCGACTTCTTCGCGGCATTTCCTCCACTGGTCCCATGCACTCCTCAAGATGTTCCACATCTCCCCTCTCTAATTGGCAGGTGGCCTCAGATGCAAGATGATTTAATGGCCTGCGTGTGATTTTTTCTGCCTCAGTCAGCCATTAGCAGGGACATCTGTAGCATGTTGGCTTGGGTACGCCGCTGCGAGTGAAAGCTTAGAGCAACTCTTTCTAATGGAGATGGAAGCAGGTAGCTAACGGTGCTGCAACTCCGACGGTTGCAATCATGGTACTTCTTCTTCGAGGTACAAAAATATGAAATAACACATATGGAATCATGTAGTAACCAGAAAAGTGTTATACAAATCAAAACATGTTTTATATTTGAGAATCTTCAAAGTAGCCACCCTTTGCCTTGATGACAGCTTTGCACACTTTTGGCATTCTCTTAACCAGCTTCATGAGGTAGTCACCTGGAATGCATTTCAATTAACAGGTGTGCCTTCTTAATGCGTTTGAGCCAATCAGTTGTGTTGTGAAAAGGTTGGGGTGGTATACTGAAAATAGCCCTAATTTCTAGAACTTTCAAGTTTCTTCAAGAGCAGTCACCCTCAAGCGCCATGATGAAACTAGCTCTCATGAGGACCAGCATAGGAAAGGAAGACACAGAGTTACCTCTGCCTTGTTAAAAGTTAATTTGTGGAATTTCTTTCCTTCTTAATGCATTTGAACCAGTTGTGTTGTGACAAGGTAGGGGTAGTATACTGAAAATAGCCATATTTGGTAAAATACCAACTCCATATTATGGAAAGAACAGCTTAAATAAGCAAAGAGAAACGACAGTCCATCATTACTTTAAGACATGAAGGTCAGTCAATTCGGAAAATTCCAAGAACTTTGAAAGTTCCTTCAAGTGCAGTCACAAAAACCATCAAGCGCTATGATGAAACTGTCTCTCATGAGGACCGACACAGGAAAGGTAGACCCAGAGTTACCTCTGCTGCAGAGGATAAATGAATTAGAGTTAACTGCACCTCAGATTGCAGCCGAAATAAATAATTCACAGAGTTCAAGTAACAGACACATTTCAACATCAACTGTTCAGAGGAGACTGTGTGAATCAGGCCTTCATGGTCAAATTGCTGTAAAGAAACAACTACTAAAGGACACCAATAAGAAGGAGATACTTGCTTGGGCCTAGAAACACGAACAATGGACATTAGAATGGTGAAAATCTGTCCTTTGTTCTGAGTCAAAATGTTTGATTTTTGGTTCCAACTGCTGTGTCTTCGAGAGACGCAGTGATGTAAAGTACTTAAATAAAATGTACCCACTACACATGAATCTAAGTAGGAATTAAATTAGACTATATGCATATGGACGAGCAATGTCAGAGCGGAGTGGACTAAGGTACAGTAGAATAGTATAGAATACAGTATATACATATGAGATGAGTTACACAGTATATGTATATGAGATGAGTAATGCAAGATATGTAAACATTATTAAGTGAATGAGACACTGTAGAATAGTATAGAAAACAGTATGTACATATGAGATGAGTAATGCCAGATTTGTAAACATTAAGTGACTAAGATACCGTAGAATAGTATAGAATACAGTATATACTATACATATGAGCTGAGTACTGCAAGATATGTAAACATTATTAAAGTGACTTGTCTTCCATTCCTTAAAGTGACACGTTTTTTCTAGTCTATGCCTATAGGTAGCAGCCTCTAATGTGCTAGTGATGGCTGTTTAACAGTAAGATGGCCTTAAGATAGAAGCTGTTTTTCAGTCTCTTAGTCCCAGCTTTGATGCACCTGTACAGGCCTCGCCTTCTTGATGATAGCGGGGTGAACAGGCAGTGGCTCGGGTGGTTGATGTCCTTGACTATCTTATTGGCCTTCCTGTGACATCGGGTGCTGTAGGTGTCCTGGAGGGCGGGTAGTATGCTCCCAGTATTGCGTTGGGCAGACCGCACCACCTTCTACAGAGCCTTGCGGTTGCGTGCTGTGCAAGTTTGTGAGGGTTTTAGGTGACAAGCCAAATTTCTTTAGCCTCCTCAGGTTGAGGAGGCTCTGTTGTGCCTTCTTCGCTACACTGTCTGTGTGGGTGGTCCATTTCAGTTTGTCAGTGATGTGTATGCCAAGGAACTTGAAGCTTTCCACCTTCTCCACTGCGGTCCCATCGATGTAGATAGGGGGGTGCACCCTCTAATGTTCCTGAAGTCCACAATCATCTCTTTGTTTGGTTGACGTTGAGTGAGAGGTTGTTTTCCAGGCACCACATTCCCAGAGCCCTCACCTCCTCCCTACAGGCTGTCTCATCATCATTGGTAATCAAGCCTACTACTGTTGTGTGGTCTGCAAACTTGATGATTGAGATGGAGGCGTGCTTGGCCACGCAGTCATGGGTGAACAGGAAGTACAGGAGGGGGCTGTGCATGCACCCTTATGGGGCCCCAGTGTTGGGGATCAGCGGAGTGGACACAATGTTTCCTACCTTCACCAGCTGGGGTCGGTCCGTCAGGAAGTCCAGGACCCAGTTGCACAGGGTGGGGTTCAGACCCAGGGCTTCAAGCTTAATTATGAGCTTGGAGGGTACTATGGTGTTGAATGCTGAGCTATAGTCAATAAACAACATTCTTACATAGGTATTCTTCTTGTCTAGATGGGATAGGGCAGTATGCAGGGTGATGGCGATTGCATCGTCTGTGGATCTATTGGGGCGGTAAGTAAATTGAAGTGGGTCTAGGGTGGCAGGTAAGGTAGATGTGATATGATCCTTAACTAGTCTCTCAAAGCACTTCATGATGACAGAGGCGAGTGCTATGGGTGATAGTCATTAAGTTCAGTTACCTTTATCTTCTTGGGTACAGGAACAATGGTGGCCATCTTGAAGCATGTGGGGACAGCAGACTGGGATAGGGAGATTGAATATGCCCGTAAACACACCAGCCAGCTGGTCTGTGCATGCTCTGCGGATTGTGGCTAGGGATGCTGTCTGCGCCGGCAGCCTTGAGAGGGTTAAGACGTTTAAATGTTTTACTCATGTCCGCCACAGAGAAGGAGAGCCCACAGTCCTTGGTAGCGGGCCGCGTCGGTGGCACTGTGTTATCCTCAAAGCGTGCGAAGAATATATTTTGCCTGTCCGGAAGCATGACGTTGGTCTCGGTGACGTGTCTGGTTTTCCTTTTGTAGTCCGTGATTATCTGTAGTCCCTGCCACATACGTCTTGTGTCTGAGCCGTTTAGCTTGTTTGATTGCCTTGCGGAGTGTGTAACTACACTGTTTGTATTCCTCCATGTTCCCAGTCACCTTGCCATGGTTAAATGCGGTGGTTCGCGCTTTCAGTTTCGTGCAAATGCTACGGTTTCTGATTAGGGATGTACAAATATTTTGAAGAGAAATACACAACGCAGAGGACGAGAAGTCAATAGAGTATTAATGGTCAGTAGGAAATGATCAATGGAAATAGTGGTTTTTACAAAAACTATATCCCATTAGCAAGGAAGCTATGGATGCCACTACAGTAGTGATTAAAGATTCTGCCGACATGCTGCTCATACTCTTTTGACAATGAATGGAGCTGCACAGGTCACAGCTGCTCATTGGAACAAATGGTCAGCTGTGTTGGAGGCTCCTAACATCATCATACCATGTAATCCAGCTACTCTGATACTTCCTCCAGATACCACATTACTTCAACATGACTGTTTTGAGTTGGTTTTGGATCAGCTCTCTGATGGGTTTACTAAGAGTCATCTGTTGGAAAACCCTGAGTTTATCCTATACACAGACGGTTCAAGCATTGCGGAGGGGGGTGTGAGGAAGGCACGCTGGGCAGTTACTACAATACTACAATAGTAGGGGAAGCAGACAGACAAGTAAAAGAGACGTGGGGAATAACTCCAGAGGGGGGACATGACGTAGTACCAGGACAGTGGGTGATGGTAAAAAAAATAATGTAACAGGCCAAAGTGGGAAGGTCCTTATCAAGTTTTGCTCATAATGAGGTCAGCAGTGAAAGTCCAGTGAAAATCACGATGGATACATGTCACTCATTGCAAGGTTGTCCATTTTGATGGCAAAGCGGAGCCTGGAGAATAAAGAACTGATTGATTAGCAATAGGGTGTCAATCTCGGGTGAAGAAGCATGGTAAGATGATCAGAACCTGATAAACTTCTATGTTGTATACCGCAGGGATATCTAGGTGAAATGTCCAACGTTTTCCTGAAAATCACAAAAAAATCTGTGAAATATTCATTTCTCTCGAAACCAGGACATGTTACTTTCACTTTTTTTATTCCTTCGTTACAGGTTATGAGAATCTACCATCTGAAGCAGAAGCTATATTCCTTGACCCAAGGACTGTACTTGAAATTATATAAGATCACCAGTGAAGTGTCATTAGAGAAGTCCTTATCAACCAGTGGAACGGAAGAAGAATTCCTCACTACTGGCAGACTGTCAGAACATAGTTGGAAATAGTTATCTATGTGGGACTGATACCAGTGTGGAAGAGCTGGTCACTTTCAAAGGACTTGGTGAATGATTAACTTGCCAAGAGGACGATTGAATATTGTTGTCTTGTAGACAATTCTTTTTTTTTGTGAGTTTCCTCCTAATACAGGATGTGGTAGAAATCGTAAGGGACATCATCATTACACCTGTTAATACTTATTTTCTATAACTTTGTTTGAAATCTATTTCTTATTGCAACAGCAAGTAAAATATGCCCTTTGTGTTTTATAGAAATGCAAGGTGTTTAATGTTAATCATTTTATGCTTACTGCTAATGTTTTTATATTTTATATTTTTTCATGCTTTTTATTGTTTTCTAAAAATACATTTTAAGTATATTTATTTTTTAAATGGTCTAGAGGGGAGTGTAAGAATATTTTGAAGATAAGAACACAACGCAGAGGACAAGAAGTCAATAGTGTACTAACGTCTCACATTCTGACCTTTATTTCCTTTGTTTTGTCTTTATTTAGTATGTTCAGGGCGTGAGTTGGGGTGGGCAGTCTATGTTTGTTTTTCTATGTTTGGTTTCTGTTTCGGCCTAGTATGGTTCTCAATCAGAGGCAGGTGTCGTTAGTTGTCTCTGATTGAGAATCATACTTAGGTAGCCTGGGTTTCATGGTTGGTTTGTGGGTGTTTGTTTCCGTGTGAGTGTTTGTTGCCACACGGTACTGTTTCGTTTTTCGTTCATGTTCACGTTTATTGTTTTGTATTTCATAGTGTGGCGAGGAGGAGGAATGCCGTTACATAACGGTCAATAGGGAATGATCAATGGAAATAGTGTTTTTTTCTGTAATAAGGGATTAATGATCAATGGGTCAGAGACATGGGAGGAATTTCATTCCGGGACTCATAGCTACATGGCAAGTTCTCATTGGTCCAAATTGTTTATACATTGAACCTGAAATCGGATACTTCTTATTTGGCCATTGGCCCAGTTTTATTGCAAGGAAAATGAATTGGTCAACCACAGGCTAGGGCTGGGTTTTGAAGTACATCCTGTCCCTTTGTTCTGTAGAAAGAATCACGGGAGAGAATCACTGAGGACAGGGGAGAATGAATATCTGACTCTCAGCATAATAGCTCCTCTTTGAATAAAACTATTTTTCTCCCCCTGATTTGCTTTGGGGTCTGTGTTATTGAAGAGTAACATCAACTGCTAACAGGGTACATTTTAATAGTCACAGTGGGTACTACATCTCCTATACACTTCCTTATAAACTCAGTCACCGTATCCGTGTATGTATCTAGATTATTTTCGCAAGCTACCCGGAACAGGTCCCAGTCCACGTGATCAAAACAATCCTGAAGTGTGGATTCCGATTGGTCAGACCAGCGTTGAATACTTTTAAGCACGAGTACCTTCTGTTTGAGTTTCTGCCTATAGGATGGGAGGAGCTAGATGGAGTCATGGTCAGATTTTCTGAAAGGAGGGTGGAGGAGGGCCTTGTAAGTATTCAGGAAGTTTGGGACATTAGATGATGAGTCCAAATTTGAGATGTATGGTTCCACCCGCCTTGTCTTTGTGAGACACAGAGTGGATTAACGGATTATCTCTGCATGTGTGGTTCCCACCGTGAAGCATGGAGGAGGATGTGTGATTGTGTGGGGGTGCTTTGCTGGTGACACTGTCAGTGATTTATTTAGAATTCATGGCACACTTCGCCAGCATGGCAACCAAAGCATTCTGCAGCAATACGCCATCCCATCTGGTTTACACTTAGTGGGACTATCATTTGTTTTTCAACAGGACAATGACCCAAAACACACCTGATGAGGGCTATTTGACCAAGGAGAGTGATAGAGTGCTGCATTAGATGACCTGGCCTCCACAATCACCCAATCTCAACCCAATTGCGATAGTTTGGGATGAGCTGGTTGAGAGAATGCCAAGTGTGTGCAAAGTTGTCATCAAGGTAAAGGGTGGCTACTTTGAAGAATTTCAAATATAAGATATACTTTGATTTGTTTAACACTTTTTTGGTTACTACATGATTCCATATATGTTATTTCATAGTTTTGATGTCTTCACTATTATTCTTCAATGTAGAAAATAGTTTAAAATATAGAAAAACCCTTGAATGTGAAGGTGTGTCCAAGCTACTGTATATATCTCAATTCCCCAGGGCAGTGTGTGCTCTGTGTAGGGTGCCATCTTTCGGATGGGACGTTAAACGGGTGTCTTGCCTCTTTGTTGACAATAAAGATACCATGGCACTTATTGTAAGAGTAGAGGGGTAAACCCGTGTCCTTGCTAAATTATGACCATCATGACCACCTAATCATCCCCAGCTTCCAATTGGCTCATTCATCCACCCTCCTCTCCCCTGTAACTATTCCCCAGGTCTTCGCTGTAAATGAGAATGTATTTTCAGTCAGCTTACCTGGTCAAATAAGAGGTAAATGTGAATTTTTCATCAGAATAAAACCCATAGCAAGCTGTTTTCATGGCCTTAGCACAAACAGCTTGGTTTTCATGTGATCCCATTTTTCACAGCTGGATTTTTTTCTGTAGCCATCTGGGCTGAATGCTTCGCTCAAGGGTACAACCAAAAATGAGGCCTCATCACCCAGAGTTCAGCCCTGAAAGCCCCTGGTCCCTTGCCCTCTGCCCTGGCCTCGGCTCCTCCCTGTTCCCCCTGAGGTAGTATCTAATTCTGAGGTGGGTAAGTGAGGCCTGCAGCAGGATGTGGACAGCGGCTGCATCCCAAATAGCACCTTATTCCCTATATAGTGCACAACTTTTGACCAGGGTCCATAGTGCTTTGTTTACAAGTAGTGTACTATAATAAGGAATAGGGTGCCATTTGAGATGAACCAATGATGCTGAAGTGGCCTAAAGCCTACGGCCTATAAGGCTTGATCGCTTATCAGTATTCCTGCCATAGCCTCTGTGGATTTGTCTGCTACCTGCAAACTGGGTCAATTTTTGCATTATTTTACAGATTCTTATCTCAATGTGGAGGAGGGGATTTTTTTTTTTTACAAACACACACATCGCCCCACACAGATACACGTATTATCATTAGAATATATTAAAATGAAAATATATTCATATAAGTGTTATATTAAGGTGCTGATGTGCCAAGACTTGATGAATGATTATCCCGTACAATGCCTGGGCGTACTCCTCACGCTGTGCAAGTCATAGAACACACACCAAATGAATAATTAACAATGATAGATAATCCTAATACAGAATGTGACACGCACAAACCTGCGAAACCCTCACAACACTTTGAACATGTGCTGGTACTGCTAATGATTCTCTTTAAATATGCCTCCTCTATTGAGATTCAAACTGGCATACATAATTGCTATCACAACCAGGGCTAGTAGGAATTTGACTAGGTGTTCGTTTGCACTGTTGGTTCGGTACACCAGAGGTGATTGAGATACCTTGAGTATCTCAAGCCTCACATGCCCAGAACTCAAGCCTCACATACCCAGACTGAGTTATATTAAATATTTCAGAATTATCATTCAGATGCATTCAAACAATTCTATTGTATATATGTAATTATCTTTGATATTATCTTTCCATCTGAGTATATGTCCCAAATGGCACCCTATTCCCTATATATAGTGTACTTTTCACCAGAGCCCTGTAAGTGCACTAGGTAATGCACTAGGTAATAGGGTGCAATTTGGGACTCAACCTGGGTTTTGGAGGTGAATGAGGAAACAAGAGCAGATGGGGGGGGTAATGAGATGCACACAACAACAACAAATAAATTGATGGGGACAGGCTGGCCATGAGAGAGTAGAAAAATAAGGGAAAGAGGGAGGTAAAATAACCAAGTATGAGCTAGAGAGAGGAGATACAGGAGATAGGCCAGTGTCTGAGGTGAATATAAATGGACAAAACGAAAAGGTGGAAAACAGATAGAAAGAGAAAAATATAGAGAGAATGCGAGAGAGAGAGGGGGGGGGGAGAAAGTGAGCAACAGCGGGGTGAGGGGAGAAGATAAAAGAATGTGAGAAAGATGGATAACTAATGAGAGGACAAAGGCACCAGATACCCCATCGATCTCTGCTGCAGAGGTATTGAGTTAGAGGTCTGGAGATGTTTACCTACAGTATAGTTACCTACTGTAGTAGGATTGTTATGACCAAGGAGAGATAGAAGAAGAATAGGAAGAGAGGGGCAGGTTTCTGGGGTGGTGTGTGTGTGTGTGTGTGTGTGTGTGTGTGTGTGTGTGTGTGTGTGTGTGTGTGTGTGTGTGTGTGTGTGTGTGTGTGTGTGTGTGTGTGTGTGCGTGTGTGTTTTGTTTCAAGGTTTCAAGTTTGGGGAAGCAAATTTTCACCATAGAAATGCACCTTTACCACAAAGAATTCCACGCATCCTCACATTTGCGGTCTTATGTCAGATAGCCTACTATTCCTATTTGTGATGATTAGATTGGCTAGTCATAATTTAGGCTAATAATATAACTCAATCACTGTTCGCAAAAAAAAATGCAGCGTGTGTCAGATAGCCTTTTGTTTCTTTGCAGGGGCTAAATGTGGCCTTTAATAAACACATTACATGTAATTCTACTACACTTCATATTACTGGAGACATTAGGATAATCTTTTTTTAATATGACAAAAATGACAGGGTAGCCTACTCTGCTGACACTGACAAACAGATCAATAAAAACAACGTTTTCTTCAACCATTTAATAGGCCTAAGAAAAAGAGAGACGCAAATACAATATGAAGTCCATCTAACCTGGAGGAGTAAATTATTGTTAAAAAACTAACTTTCAAGTGTCCCTGACCCAATAATAAAGACAGTGAATACACACACTCACCTGGGATTAGTGCTGAGCGATTAACGGAAAAGTCGGTTATTTTTCATTTTTTAAACAACCATTTGACAAAATGTCAGTTCAATTATTTGAATTCCATTTTGTAAAAAAAAAATTCTGTGATCTCGATGTGCAGTTTCTGTAGATAAATCAGATCAAGCTTGAACTGTGTTCTGCTGTAGTTTCTAAACAGGCCAATATTCTACATATTTTAGCACTGAAAACATGGTAATTAACTACAATGACCATAATCCATTGCGCGCCCACTTACCTTAGTCCAGTCTGACTTTGAATTAAATAATGAAGCAATCAAATAAAACAAATATTTTATTAAAGTAATGTGAATAAATGATAGTTAAATAAGTGATATCCAGTAATGAGCAGTCACTACCATCATGGGACTTCTATTCATTGTATGAATTGTTACAGCATTCAACCCACATAAATCATAGTGCATTTAATGTCTAAAAAAAATGCGAAACCGACATTTTTTTCATAATCTAACCGAAAACGAACCCACCTCAAAAGCACTAATCGCTCAGCACTACCGGGGAAACGGCTGATACTCTCCGCTGGTGCCAATAAGATAGGCAGGTGTTCGCTCAATTAAGTTGAGCATTTTGATAACTAAAGACAGATTAGAGTCTTTCCACTGTCGTCAATTTACAGTAATAGCCATTTACTTTCCAAACTATGTTATTCTGCGATTGTATTTAGAAATATCGCAAAATGCTTGGCTGGGTCTCTCTGCTTTTCATTGACAGTTTCAACTCAAGTATCATCTATTTGGTCATTGCAGAGCCCGCTGCCCAAATTGCGGGCCCTTTCGACTGTAGGCTGTGATTTAAAACAACCCACAGCGTTTTTTCTTCAAAAACTAATGATCCTCTGTGACCAAATCATGCTTTCTGGTGTAGTAGCCTATTTTGAATGATTTGATTTATTTATGTATAGACATTAGGATAATTAGGCTACATAATTTTGGCAATTTAGTTCAATATGAAATAGCTTTCCCTAGCCTTACGGATGCACCACCTATGGGGGGGGACAAAGAAAGCAGACAACATCAGAATGGATTGCACTCAGATGGAGAGGCTTGAGTGTTTGTGAGAGAGTGAGAGAGGGGAGGGGGTCATAGATGACAGATATGAGTCATTGTGGAGTAAGAGATGGACAGTGACAACTGAGTTGTCCACATTAATTAAATATTCATATAGAACACCAGGTACCTGCTTACATGGTGGAAAGGAACATTAAGGCAACACAATTGCCTGGTATTTGCTATAGTGTGTGTGTGTGCGTGCGTGTGCGTGCGTGCGTGTGTGTGCGCGCGTGTGCGTGTGTGCACGTGTATATTGGAAATAGGCAAATTCTGCAATGCACATTTTCGGGATGGGGGAATACAGCATTCATCACACACTTAACAATGATTTATACATACATTCACCTGTATTCTCTAAAATAGTAACATTTAGTTAGAGGATGATCAATTCCTCATACTGACACCTGTCGTCGGTTTAGGTCCATAGCAACAAAGAAAACAAAGATAATAGTGTACTGTATTATACTTGTAGCCTACTTACTGTAAATTTGAGCTGTTCCAATAGACGGCGTGTCGGTCGTTGGCTCGCGTCAGCTGCAAGTTTGTAAAGGCGAGCGCTATTAGACAGAGAGAAACCGTTGCGAGAGCCATAATCCCACTGTTCCTCGTTCTTTTTAGGCTACCTTCTTCGCTCTCAGTTTCCGCCGTCCCAAACAGTGGGTCTCTCACAACATCCCGGCGGTCAAAAACAACGCAGTTGAATAGTTTCCAGCAACCTTTGGGAAGGACAAATATGCGTACTTGGCTTGGTTTACGTGTTTTTCAACTCTAATTCCATTGCGCGAAGAATCCCTTTTGGGCATTCTCCCCAACCCTATTTGTACTTACTTTGCCTGCTGCGCACGTTGAAGTCACCGTGCGTTGAGTAGGCTATTACTTTTATGTTCCCTATTCCTCTGCACTGACCGAAAACAGCAGTGTAATAAGAATAAGTGATAAGGCAAATTAGGCTGCCACAACTGACAACTGTAGTCCCATATTGAGCCGAGAAGATGCTGCAATTCTCCTCAACATATCTCAATACTATCTTTTCGTCTTGGTTGGTCAAGCACAGCTGGCATTGAAGTTTCTCAAAATGTGTTCAAATTATCCTTCTGTTGGTATTGTGTTCCCGTTTCGTTTTGACGATCATCTACTTTGTCATTTTAAATGAGCCTCAGCTCAGACTGTCAGTTGAGACTTTGAGGTGTCTAACCTTGCCTTGCTACCCAGACTCCTTGCTCCAGCCAAACGCCACGCCCACGGACGTTAGTTTAATCTCCGCAATGAAAGTATATACGTAAAGTATGCAGCGAACGACAGAGCAGCGGAATAATTTAGTGGCTAGTTTCTATCCGCCGCCTCTTCCAAACCACCCACGCACTGCGCGCCAGTTTCCTACAATCCCGCCCTCTGATGGACAAGATGCGCTCACTCTGCCCAACCCCGCCACCACTGTGTGTGTGTGTGTGTGTGTGTGTGTGTGTGTGTGTGTGTGTGTGTGTGTGTGTGTGTGTGTGTGTGTGAGAGAGATGCGGGCGTGTGTTTAATTTCCAATATTCAGAGAGATTTTAATTAACCTGTTTAATTTCGATGGTGGGTTTAAACACTATTAATTTCACTGTTTTAGGCATTACTGTGTTTGATTAACTATGCAAATTCTATAGACCTATTATAACGGTTATTATCATATCTTGGGTGTAATTTTCATAAGTGGTTTTGGTGATGTGAGTGGGGATTTAAGTCTCCCTAATGTGAGTTTCTATAATCTGTCATTGGGAATACTAAATGCTTTGCATCTTGTGATTAGTTCTCAGTAAAGTTCAAATTCATTGGAGAAAATGCTATATATATTCTTCCTAAACCACAGTAGGTCTACAGCCCTACTCTCTCCTCCTCGCACGCCTTCTCTCATGCACACACGCTCTCACACACACACACACACACACACACACACACACACACACACACACACACACACACACACACACACACACACTCTAACACACACACACACACACACACTGTCTATTTTGATCTCGATTCCCTTCACTCACTCTCTCCCTCTCTGTTGTTTTTGTCAGTGATGGCCCCTCTTTTGAATGCCTTCCAGGCATGTTGCCGTGGTGACAGGGAAAGGGGGATGAAAGAGAAAGAGAGAGTAGCCTACCAACACTTTCCCCCCAACTCTCCCTTTCCTCTGCCTGTTCTTACTATGCCAGATCACTTGCTACTAGCATTTGTCATCCCTTTGTCACCTCTCACTCAAGAGGAATGCATTGCGTCTCCATGGCATATCCCAGCCATCTCTTCACAAACCCTCTCTTTTTTATAACCTACAACTCACACTGACAATACTGTCAACGAAGATCAGAAAATATTGAGATTGACATGTTTAATATTCACATAATCCTATTTGAGTAACATGAACCATGTAGAAGGCCTTATGCATGTGTATGGGAATGGTTGGCCTATGTATGAGTGTTAGACTGTGAGTGTCTAAATATGGGCTTTGTACAAACATAGTATGTGAGAGGGAAGCATGGTCTAGTGGATTGCTTCATGTCATCAATAATCAAATATGTTTTAATTTGATGTTTTGGGACGTGTTGCGGATGTGCATGTTGTTCTTTTGCCGTTGCTGGGCACTGCATGGTAAACATGTGTAGCCTTACACTATAGAGAAGTTACCTTGTTTACTCTACATGCACAGTGATTCATCATGATTGTTACCGGTATGGACATATTGATTATTTAGATCATATATTATCATCAATCTACCTCCTTGTCTTCATATATCCTTGTTTTCCTGATAATGATTTACTAACAGAATTCATTAACAGAGAAATATTTTTTATAAATGTTCTGCTCTGTTTCTCTTCTGCATCATACATTTTCTCCTGTTTCTTTTTATCACTCTTCTTTTTTTACTTAATAATAATCCGATTTCAAATTCAAACACCAAAGATCTACTTTGAATGAAGTGTTCAGAGAATTCTGGGTATGAGAATGATCCCAAATAAAAACATTTAGTGAGTGTAACCAACCATTATTAATAAGAAAAACAACAATATTTGGTCACGAAGAAACACCTAACAATGATGTGTACAGTTTCAAATCTTGCCATCTATGTCCCCTTCCCTCTCCCCATGTTCAGCGTTGTGTTAGTAACCCACAATGGCATGACCATCACACCCACCTCCCAAGTCTTCCCTGTCCTCTCCCTTTCTCACCCCTACTGCCCGACATGAATTTTCAATTCCTCTGTTTACCTAACCCCACTGTGCCAAAAACAAGTGAGATGGCGAGAGAGACCAAGTGAGAGCCTAGGAGACTATGGTGAGAAAGAAAGAGAGAGAGGGAAATTGAAAAGAGAGAAAGTTTAGGGAGGGGGAGAGAAAAAGACGAAGGACACCATAGCGTGTCTGTTATGGTTATTGGCGATCAGGAGGATGGCAGGTATGAACTCCAGGTGGGCCTTACTGATGTGTGTACCCTTGAGCGTGGTACTTAACCTGATTCGCTCCAGCAAGTACCCAGCTGTACAAATGGCTAATGAGATTGGGAAGATATAGGCCCGGGATAATGGCATCTGCCAAGCAATCAAGAACAATGTTCTGCAATGTCAGGACATGATGAAAAGTGAGAGAGAGAGAAAGTTAACGAGTGGAGAAGAGGTGAAACTTCGGGGAATGAGCTGGGTACTGGTAAATGATTGTGGCGAATGAAAAAGAGAGGAGAAGGGAGATGGTGGCGTGCTATATGTATGAAGAGTGATGACAGACATCATAACAGGTGTGAGACACATGTACAGTAGGCAGGGTTGGGGTGTTTAACGGATTGCATGTAACACTTCTCTGTTTTCTCAATGACATTCCAATCAGCATTGAAAACAGGCACAAGTTTAAATTTGTTCAACGTGGGTGAGTCTGACCATAAGTCAGAGACCACTATGAAGACACACCAAATGTGTTTGATGGATCGCGGGAAAAGAGCAGGAATAGGCTTTTGTAGGCTACAGTCCAAGCTATAGTGAGCACCATAATTCATTGAACAGTGACCATTTCTTGTTATTTTTGGTCCTGTTCTCTAGCACTTTGAGTTTGAAAGGATACAATGACAATTAAGGGTGAAGTGCAGACTGTCAGCTTTAATTTGAGGGTATTTTCATACATATCGGATAAACCTTTTAGAAATTATAGAAGCTTTTGTACATAGTCCTCTCCATTTTCGGGCATCAAAAAACACTGGACAGTTTAACATAATGTAGAATAAAGTAATCATTGTTAATATTTGGTCGCATATCCTTTGCATGCAATGACTGCTTGAAGTCTGTGATGCATGGACATCACCAGACGCTGGATATCTTCCCTGGTGATGCTCTGCCAGGCCTGTACTGCAGCCATCTTCAGTTCCTGCTTGTTTCGGGGATTTATTGCCTTCAGTCTCCTCTTCAGCATGTAAAATGCATGTTCAATTGGATTCAGATCCGGTGATTGACTCGGCCAGTCAAGGATTTTCCACTTTTTGGCCATCAAAAACCCATTCGTTGCTCTAGCAGTATGTTGAGGATCATTGTCTTGTTGCATGATGAAGTGCCGTCCAATGAGTTTGGAGGCATTTGGTTTTATCTGAGCAGATAAAATATTTAATTGTTCTACTTCTGTCTGCAGTCACATCATCAATGAAGACAAGTGAGCCTGTTCCACTGGCAGCCATACAGGCCCAAGCCATAACACCCCCTCCACCATGTTTCACGGATGAGGTGGTATGCTTTGGATCATGGGCATGTCTTTTTTTCTCTCCACACTTTCCTAATTCCATCACTCTGGTACATGTTCATCTTTGTCTCATCTGTCCACAATACTTTTTTTCCAGAACTCTTGGGGCTCTTTTAGGTGCTTTTTAGCAAACTGTAATCTGGCCTTTCTGTTCCTCAGGTTTGCATCTTGTAGTGTTTCCTCTGTAGTCCTGCTGGTGTAGTCTTCTACGAATGGTAGACTTTGACACATCTACACCTGCATCCAGGAGAGTGTTTTCGATCTGTTGGGCTGTTGTCAGGTTTTTTTCTTGTTAATGATGAACCAAACTGCTGACTTGGGCATGCCCAGGGTTTTTGCAATGTTCCTGATTGATTGATTTTCATTTCTGAGCCTTATGAAGGCCAGCTTAATTTGCACCGACACTGCTGTCATCCTCATGTTGTCACACCCAAACAACAACCTCCAAAGAGGCAATAGCAAAGTCTAGAATCAATTCTATTCATCAACAGCTCTCCTGCATTCACTAAAAACAACAAATGAATATACCTGCCTAACGACACACATCTGTGAAGCCAATTCAACCAATACTTCTAGTACCTTAAAATTGGGGGACCTATGTACAAAAGGTGCTGTCATTTCTAAACAGTTAATCAGATATGTATGAAAATACCCTCAAATTAAAGCTGACAGTCTGCACTTCACCCTCATTGTCATTGTATCCTTTCAAACTCAAAGTGCTATAGTACAGAACCAAAATAACAAAAAATGGTTACTGTCCAATGAATTATGGTGCTCACTGTATGTCTTCCAATGGTGCGACTGCTGTCGGCATTCCAAAGATTATCCAACTTGAACAAACGCTTGGAGGATGACAGCAGTGGTGTGGTCTACGGCAATACGGATATCACTTATTATTTATATCTACAGTACATAGGTCATTGATGTGAATCACACTGCTGCTCTCTCATTTTGCTATTTTCACCTTACGGATTGTGGTTGTTGTGGATGGCTGTTCCCAAATATAAATATTTATTTGAAACCGATAAAGGTTCAATTCAAGAAGTTTAAGCTGCCTAATCAATCATTGTTTTTTAAACCAGTGGACAGCCAGTGAAAAATGTACTCTTGCAACAGCTGCATAGCATGGATTCCAGCCTATGGAATAAAAGTGAGACTTTTACTGCTCAATCTAATTCATGCTGATAAAAAAATATCAATAGGCATAATGGAGACATGATCAAACTCGTACACTTTTGATAAACTTAAAGGAGCAATCTCTAGTTGCTACATTATTTTTGGATTTGTAAATATATATATATACAGTAACAGTCAAAAGTTTGAGAACACCTACTCATTCAAGGGTTTTTCTTTATTTTTTTAAACTATTTTCTACATCTGGGAACATTGAACTAGACATTGAAACTATGAAATAACACATAAGGAATCATGTAGTAGCCAAAAAAGTGTTAAACAAATCAAAATATACTTTATACTGGAGATCTTCAAATAGCCACCCTTTGCCTTGATGACAGCTTTGCACAGTCTTGGCATTCTCTCAACCAGCTTCACCTGGAATGTTGTTCTAACAGTCTTGGAGGAGTTCCCACATATGCTGAGCACTTGTTGGCTGCTTTTCCTTCACTCTGCAGTCTGACTCGTCCCAAACCATCTCAATTTGGATGAGGTTGGGGGATTGCAGAGGCCAGGTCATCTGATGCAGCACTCCATCACTCTCATTCTTGGTCAAATAGCTCTTACACAGCCTGGAGGTGTGTTGGGTCATTGTCCTGTTGAAAAACAAATGATAGTCCCACTAAGCCCAAACCAGATGGGATGGCGTATTGCTGCAGAATGCTGTGGTAGCCATGCTGGTTAAGTGTGCCTTGAATTCTAAATAAATCACTGACAGTGTCACCAGCAAAGCACCCCCACACCATCACACTTCTTCCTCCATGCTTTACGGTGGGATATACAGATGCAGAGATCATCCGTTCACCCACACCATGTAACACAAAGACACGGTGGTTGGAACCAAAAATCTCGAATTTGCACTCCAGACCAAAGGACAAATTTACACTGGTCTAATGTCCATTGCTCGTGTTTGTTGGCCCACGCAAGTGTCTTCTTATTATTGGTTTAGTAGTGGTTTCTTTGCAGCAATTCGACCATTAAGGCCTGATTCACACAGTCTCCGCTGAACATTTATTGTTGAGTTTTGTCTGTTACTTGAACTCGGTGAAGCATTTATTTGGTCTGAAATTTCTGAGGCTGGAAACTCTAATGAATTTAGCCTCTGTGGCGGTCCACATGAAAGCCAGTTTCATCATAGTGCTTGATGGTTTTTGCGACTGAACTTGAAGAAAGTTCTTGAAACGTTCCATTTTAACTGACCTTCATGTCGTAAAGTAATGATGGACTGTCATTTCTCTTTGATTATTTGATGTGTTCTTGCCATAATATGGACTTGGTCTTTTACTAAATAGGGCTTTCTTCTGTATACCCCCCTATCTTGTCACAACACAACACAACTGATTGGCTCAAACGCATTAAGAAGGAAAGAAATTCCACCAATAAACTTTTAAGAAGGCACACCTGTTAATTGAAATTAATTCCAGGTGCCTACCTCATGAAGCTGGTTGAGAGAATTCCAAGAGTGTGCAAAGCTGTCATCAAGGCAAAGGATGGCTATTTGAAGAATCTCAAATATAAAATATGTTTTGATTTGTTTAACACTTTTTTTGGTTGAATGAGTAGGTTTTCAAAAAAAATTGACCGGTAGTGTATATCCATTGATTTTTGAAGAATATAACTTATAAATGCCTCATGGGCGTAGTTCAACTATCTCACTCCATGAGAACCCAAAATGTTCAAATGTTTGTAAACATTGTACATGTAAACAAACACCGTATAGCCTCATAACATGTTTAAAACAATACTTTTGATATCATGACTGGTCAGTCCTTGTATCCATAGCTCTGTCTATTCATCTGAGAGTAGTTACAATACTCCCATCCCTCAGCTTTTTTTTGTTTTGTTATTGTTTCAAATGTGGATTTGCTCTTTATACAGCTGCATATTATCAAGATATCAAAGTGTCACCAACAAAAAGGTAAACAATAGGCCTATAGCAAACGTAGCATATGAAATTAAGTTTTCACATGTAAATAGCACTTCTCAGTATCTCTCAAAGCATGCCATTCCATGAGGGCAGCATTCATTTTTCAACTCGAATCAATGAGACAAATCTGTCCTCCATGACAACAAAATCATAAACAACAGAGTAGGACTGGCTAATAAGTCCTTTGTTTTGGGGTTATGCTCAGGTAAAACAATTTGGCTCATCTATACTTCCATATTTCCAAGTGCTATTCTTGAAGATCAAGGTGTATAAACATTTATTGGAATGACTGGAATTCTGATAGACTTTGGTTTTTAATGTAAAGATATATTTTAATCATATTATTATATGTAGTAGAGTGATGGGCTAGAAGAAGACTACATAACCAACCCATAAAGTTAAATTTAAAAGCCATATACGGCCAGCTATGTAAACCTTAACATTGATTTATCCTGCATAGATGTCGTTCAATTTTTCTAATGCCTCTTAAGGGGAAAGTAATCTAAAAGTAACTGAAGGTAATCAGATTATGTTACTGAGTTTAGGTAATCTAAAAGTTACGTTATTGATTACAATTTTGGATAGGTCATTTGTTTCTGTAATGGATTACTTTTAGAAAGTAACCTACCCAACCCTGACAATAGGTGATTGACTTTTGTGTGTGTGTGTGTGTTGTGTTGTGTGTGTGTGTGCAAAATGGGTGTAGTGTGTTTGCAAAATTGGGGTAGCGACAATAATGGAACAATGGCATACAAACATGAGGAGAAATTAAATAAAGGAAGGCAATCACTGCACCGAGGATCATCATCACCAATACATGATGGTCCCAACGGAGATGATTGAGAAGCAAGGGGGTAGAAAGAGTCAGGGAGAGGGATGTCGAATGATAGAAAATTATGTTTTGACAGTCAGGAGGTGGTAGGACATGGGGAAACGCTCAGAATAGATGCACTTTCATTGGCATGAAATATTGAAGAGAGGAGAAGAGAAAACAAGAGATGGGAGAGCAGCATGTGTCTGATGAGAAGACAAAATGAGGAGTGTGGTTATTAGCATGAGTGACGCATGGAGTATTAAAGGAGAAAGGAGGGAAGAGAAAGGAGGGAGATAAGAGGGGGGATGTTTGAGGGTGTTGGGGAAAGTCTTTGGGCTGTCTCTCCATTGACTATGAATCAATCAAAGTAATATAACATCTCATTGCAACATGGAAACGTAATGGAGCACTACCTTCAAAACGTGACGATGCTTACAATAAGGTATGTATAACAGCACTGGACAGGTACAGGAACAAATGTTGACAAGCATGATGACAGGCTGTAGCCTGGAAGCCATCATTTTTACTTGGCAAAACTGTAGGGTAATCAAAACAACTTAAGAGATGATAGTTGACGGCACCTTACATCAAGTATTTGGTGGAGCCGAGCATGTATTTCTTTTATTAAGCCTCCAAGGATTGGTTTTGTAAGACAAAGCAAAATGCACAATCAACAACAGGGTCGATATCCAGCTCCTCCCAAATCAGCAGTCTCAAATGACCAAGTCTGCGTAGCAAATGGCACCCTATTCCCTTCATAGGGCACTACTGAGCCCTAAGGGCCCTGTTCAAAAGTAGTGCACTATAAAGTGTAAGGGTGCCATTTGGGATGCATCCCATGCCACGGGACGACAATCGATTGCGGAAGCAATTAAGTAAGGTTCTCAATGAATCCATAGATATTTCTCTTTCTTTTTCACCTCCTATCTCACTCTTTCTTTCTTCCTATCGCTGTATCTTCCCCATTTCTCTCTCTCTCTCTTTCTCTCTCTCTTTCTCTTTTAAATTCTCGCTTTACGTCAATCGATAACTGTTGTGTATAAATGTACTCTAATAGCCTGATAGTGAGAATCGTCAGTGAATTTGGTGTGCTTCTCATTGTCCTGAGGGGTTGATGGTTGATACAGTACATTTTGCATTGGCTGAGTTGCACTCTACGTCCTCTCACATTGTTTTACCACCCAACACTAATGAGAATCTGTGAGCAGAAAACTAAGCTGGCAGAGTGAACTCACTCGCAGAGTGAATCAGAGTCAAAGGCAATGTTAGTCTTCGGCATCACAGCCTTAGGGCCCGACTGCAACCTTGTCTACTCCCTTGCACGCTGATGTATAAAGATAGGACATCAGCATCAAACAAGAATAGAAACAGAATAGAAGTAGTTTCCTAAATGTAGATTACTGTCTGGTAATAATTTGAGATATTTTTGTCATCCATTCGCAACCTGCACTCTTTGAGAAAAGGGATCCAAAAGGGTTCTATGGCTATCCCCATAGGAGAACCCTTTTTGGTTCCAGGTAAAACCCCCTTTTGTTTCAGGTAGAACTCTTTTGGGTTTCATGTAGAACCCTCTGTGTTCTACATGGAACTTAAACAGTTTCGACCCTTTTAGGTTCTAGATAGCACCAATGTGTAAGCATCCAATGTCTAACATCAAATAATGATATTCCTGTAGCATCCATTCTAACAACAACATGCCGACCGAACTCCAGTGTCACATCGAGGGCTATTTTTCCGCCTCCTCTCTCTGTAAATGTTAGGTCAAAAGTTCAGTTTGACATAATGGAGCATGTGACCTTTTTCTCTGTGAGGAAGAGATATTGGTCCTTAGAAATTGGAGCATTTTGGATGTCGGAGGGGGTGAGGCAAAGTGAGGCCCTCAGGGAGGAGAGGAAATGTCACAATCACTATCAGACTGGGGGCTTGGCATGGACATCAACCTTTCCCTGTGTGCTTTTGGAAGGAGAATGCTGCCGGAATTATGTCCTCACATTAGGAAAAGTAACAGCTCATTGGGCTTCAGTAAGAGAGAAAAAGGGCCTGATTATACAAGAACATGACACAGCAGGTTTTTAGATCCAACCACTAAATCATGATTTGAAGAGACATGTCTTGTAGGGCAGCAGTTCACTTTAATCTCCATCACGGCTTAATGCATTAACCTTGTCAGAGCTGCTAATCAGGTTTGATATGCAAGGTATAATACAGTTTACTCAGTATGTAAAATATGTAGCTTATAGTAAGTTACTATCTACATATTGGTGGTTAGGTAAGGTTGCTGTGAATATCTATCACAAAAGCCTGTGGAATCCATGGCCTTTAAAACCCTGCTCCAGATCAATCCATTCCCCTCATTCAGATGTCTGCATGCTATCTGAGAAAAATGAAACACAATCCAATCCTTCACATGACCCATGATCATACCACATCATATGCCTGGGAACATCACAGGGTGGGCTGGCGGGGGCTGGCAGGTCTACAGTACAGTGGAGGCTCAGCAGTTTAATCATGAATTCTACCGACAGTTAGGTCTACCATCCCTTAGAGTTGGACCGATCATAGCCTGCGATGTTCAGACACTCCACCAGAGGAGAGTCAGTAGGTCAGTCTCGGACATCTTGCACATCATTCCTCCTGTGTTGCTGGAGGAGCTGACTGACCTAATTAACTGTCTGAATAATTGCAGACAGGCTGGCGTGAGGTCGGTCGAACGGGGTGGGGGCGGGGTGCGGGTGGTGTGTCAGCCAAGGATGGGTGGTCGATGGCCTGACTGATATGAGGAGTTTGCAGCCCTCCCCTATCAGTTTTGCTCATTGCTCAGCCGACTGGTCGATGAGCGGCGAAGGCGGACGGACACTGGTCCACTGTAATGATGTCTCGTGCTTTTTGTGCTGCCTGGTCTGTATGGTCCCTGTCTGATGGATAGATGGCCTCTCAGCCTCTCCTATCCTCTCCTCTCCGACAGGGATATTGACCCTATTGACTGTCTGTGGGCCAGACGGCTGAAAGCCACAGTGCAATATCTGCCTCTATTTAAACTCCTTTCATCTACCACTTCCAGAACCACTTCCCCATGCTGTTCTATTGTGCCGGTCAGGGTGAACGGCAACGAGGATAGCCGAGCCGATGCCCGGAGAGCTATTTTAGGCAGGGGACAGGGACCTCTCAATTGTAAGCACTTGTAAAAGGGCCAAGTCCAGTGCCTCGGAGGAGCATTATTAGGCAGTAGCCCAGTGGTGTATTGCAATGAGGCTAACAGAGGGGTTATGTGTTCACCAGTGACACAGCTGGTATGCCCTATCAGGCACACCATTGCCAATGACTTCAGTAGTATGTAAACATCTACAGGGATAGATAGAAAAATAGGATACATCCCAAATGGCACCCTTTTTGCTATGTAGTGCACTACTTTTGACCAGAGCATTATAAAGGGAATAGGGTGCCATTTGGGACGCAGAAGACTTAAAACAATGACAGACATCTTGGGTGAGCATGGCTTCTCCTCTAAATAACTAATATCTACAAGAGCACCACTTCATTACCGTAAAGCCCTTCAGACTTCATTGTTCTTTTTCACTTTATCGTTGTGCCAAATTGAGTCGCGAATAATGTGATGAGTTTGCTAATGCTAATTAAGGTTTTGAAAGAGGGGAAGGTGAAAGAGGGAGGAGGATGGGAAAAGAGATAGATTAATAAAGAGGGTAATATGTAGGATGGAAAGATATTCTAGGAGATATACTTGTTTAGCGTCTTTACTGTCAAACGTTTCTGAAAGATAAAGGTTGTCGTTTGTCTTTTTCTCTGATTGAAGGTTTCTCATTATTCAAGGTGTTGTAAATCGCACTGAAGCAGCTTATTACCATCATCAGCCCTTGATGATAGTTGAGTTGAAGGTGATCTACTTCTGAGCCCTGGGCAGATCAGCTGTCTTCTATTGATTTGGCTGTGAAGAGGTGCTTGTGTTAACTAGGCCACATCGCAGTCTTTCATTAAGACAATTACACTCTCTATCACATTCTGCACACCTTTGTGGTCGTTTGAATGAATAATATTACAGATAATTAGGTCGTTTTTGTTGTTAGGCAACTATGTGCCTAGCTCAGGGTTTACTAGATTGTAATAGATTTTGTAACTTGCTCCCAAAAAGTAGGGCTCCTAAGTGGCGCAGCGGTCTAAGGCATTGCATCTCAGAGCAAGAGGCATCACTGCAGTCCCTGGTTTGAATCCAGGCTGCATCACATTCGGCTGTGATTGGGAGTCCCATAGGGCGGCACACAATTGCTCTAGCGTAATCTGTGTTTGGCCGGGGTAGGACGTCATTGTAAATAAGAATTTGTTCTTAACTGACTTGCGTAGTTAAATAAAGGTTACATATTTTAAACTCAGAAACTAATCTGAGTATCACCCTATGGTGCCATATGGGCCCTGGTCAAAAGTAGTATACTATATAGGGAATAGGATGCTATATGCGACACTGTTTAGGACATTGAACACACTTTGTTCAGTATCAGTTAGAGCCATGACCCCAAACTTGACTTCTGGAAAATGATACTCTAGAGCCCTTTTTTTTAGTTGCCGAGGGCCTCTAGGAGGACCCGTTTTATGGCAAACTATTCGATATTAGCATTTTCGAAAGGGCAAGCGAGTCAGCGCGTCAAAAACAGGGAAAGGTCACCAGGTTTCCTGCTGGTTAGAACCTCCAGACTCAAACTCTGCCCGGCTGCCACGGAAGGGCTCCCGCCAAATTGAGAGATGGCTCGTTCTTCTCGCTGGTGACATTAAAAGGGTCATTTAGCACTTCAACTGGAAAACACTGATCGCTCTGAACAAGGGCCTTTACACTGAAACCTCATGGATTCATACACAGCCAACAGTGGAAATGTGTTAGAGAGAGAATCTGCGTCCCAAATGTCCCCCTATTCCCTATATAGTGCACAACTTTTGACCAGGGCCAAACAGGGCTCACCAGGGCCCATAGGGATCTGGTCAAACAAAAGTAGTGCACTATGTAGGGAATAGGGTGCCATTTGGGAAGCAACTAGAGGGTGCCATTTGGGATGCAACCATCATATGCCTCCAGACTGCAGCAGCACTTGGCTGTGACCCAGCTGACTGGCACCGAACCGCAAGGGTAGAGAGAGAGGCGCATGGAGGGTAGTAGTGGTTGTGATGCTGGGGGGGATGTCTCTCTAAGCGCTTGTCTCCCTTCCAGTGAAATCGGCGGTGCATGCCTCCTCGCTCGTTGTGCGCTGTGTGGCAAAGCCAACTCGGGGACCCGACGGAGGCAGGTTCCAACAGTCGGGAGAGATGTGCTTACACGGATGAGTTAGCTAAGCCTGGAGATCCAGAGGGGACATACGGGGTGGTTTGGGGAATGAGGGACCGCCCCTGGGACCCGCATTGCACTGGCTGAGGATAAAAGCGATGGCTCCGAGGCTCTGATATCTCTAAGTACCCCTGGGTTGACCTTGACAAACTCCTGCTGGCTGTCACCCTGTCAACTTGTTTTAAAGATGTTATAGAAATGGAATAGTCACATTTTCTCATATCTGGTTGCTAAGAAGTGTTTTGTTGTAAGCTTTGTTGTGTATGGATGGAGTGAGTCAGAATAATGTGGACTGTAATTATTTTGTCTCGAGAGTGATTTTCCTTACACTGTATGATTAAATCTTGTCTCGATTCTAACTAGGCTCAACACACAAATGTGAATGAGCACATTCACTCTTGGTTGACATTCATTTCCCCTCCCTCTTTGCTTCTGTTTCGATCTGTAAATCTGAACATAATGTTTCCATCTATTACACTCATTATCAGCATGTTATCGTCGCTTGGACACCTCTCTTCTCTCTCATAACCCTCTTCTCACCTCACTCTCAAAGTCCCTTTCTCTCTCCCTCCATCGCCCTCTACTGACCTCGCTCTCCCTGTCCCCCCCTCTGTCGCTCTCTCCCTCAGTTTTCTCCGTCTCTTTGTCCTTTTGCCTGAGCGTCAAACGACGAGCAGGTAAATAAATCACTAAGCTGCTCCAGCTCAGATAATGAGGCGATGGGGGATACTCCACCATTGCAGATGTGTACAGATGCTTCGCCTCAGGCCAAATGGAGAAGGCCCATGACGCCAGAGACATTATACACCACTATATATTGACTACACCACCAGAAAGACATGGTACTTGCATGAAAAAAAAACTGGGGAAAAAACGTCCAGCAGTGCACTCACGATTAGATGTATCATCAGTAGTCACAGTGGACACATTTCGGCCATCAAGACTTCGACAGCAACCAGATACTCCATTATGTTTTCATATGTTTGTGCACTATACTTGGGTGGGGGGGGGGGGGAATGGAAGAGAGTGTTGCCCTTGCTCCACCTCCCTTTCACGCTCTCTGAATCCCCCACTCTCCCAAACGGATTCCTCATTTCCCAACAGGACTCTGGAGGGAGGGAGCGAGACAGAGGGAGAGAGAGAGACAGCAAAAGAAAGTAAAGTGCACACAGAGGCGCACTATAATGTATGCACAGCCATATCTGCAGTACTGTATACATACAGAAAATATAAAAGGTATCATTGCAGGGGAGAGGGAAAAAACAGAAACAGACAGAGTAATGGGGAGAGAGAAAAAAGACCAAATAAGGTTAACATTAGATCTCAGTTCTGAGAGGCAGGTAAAACTATCAGATAACAGGGTTAGGCCAGTAAATGCAAGGTCGCTAGTTTGAATCGCTGACTTGGTGAAAAATCTGTCAATGTGCCCTTGAGCAAGATACTCAAGCCTAATTTCTCCTGTAAGTTGCTCTCCATAAGAACGTCTGCTAAATGACTCAAATGTAACATTTATGGATCCACAGTTGTTTGTAGAGGATTGGTTGAGGCTGGAAAACAGTGGGAAAATGTTAATGTGCAATTAAATTCCCTAACATACAGCCAGATTATTCAAAGAGCCCATTAGAGAAATATATATTTTCCTCATTTAGCATAAGAGAATGAAGGGGAGGGAGAGGGGGGAAGAAAGCGAATCATCAGAGAGATATCCTTTTATCAAATGACACTAATGAGCAAAGCTAGAGAACAGAGGAACACCGAGAAAAATAGATGGACCAACAGCCTGTTTGGTGTGTAAAAAAGATAAATGAGTAGTTACGAAATATTATCAAAACACATTATGCTGTACACTAGCACAGTTTCATATAATTACATTATACTGTTTACAAAGAATGTAATAGTGAGTGCTTTGATATGAAAAGGATCTAATTATGCAGTGATACAGTGTGTGTGGAGAGTGTCTCTGTGTGGACGTGTGTGAAGAGCAGGCAGAAGTTATTGCATGACGTTGTAGAGTTTGATGAGGCAGGTGAAGTAGTACGTTAGGTATTGCTCAGTTAAATGGTTCATGGCGTCTACACAATGGTTTATTTATTAACATTTCTGCCAGCCAGCCTTTGGCAAAACAAATAGAGGCTCAATTAAGGCGCAAAAATTAGGATTAACACAGAAATGTGGAGCATTTTCGTTTTAATTAAATGTGTTTATTATTTATTTTTTTGTAGATATAGGGAGGGGAATTAGGGATAATGAAACGCCATGCTGGTCTCTAATGACATGGCACACGGACTCCGACTGGAGAAATGAACCAGATTAGAATTTAGCATTGCAAAAAATATATATACTCACTACCACAGCAACCAATACTATGAAGAAATTGTACCATTGCCACATATCCATCCATATCAAAATTGTAGTCACTGTCATCATAACCATGCTGAATACATTATCAAGCCCTGCAATGCGACAAGGGTATCAACACCATAGATTTCCATTTCATTCTTAAAAGTTATGCTTGGCATGGCTTTATGAGTCGGCACACAAATCATATTAGGGTTGCCACCAAGTGAATTCTTACATATTGCTGCGTCTCCGTGAAGTTAAGTCCCCAGAAGGAACGGAGCTAGGCCCCACACAGCGAGCGAGAGACATGCCGCTAAATGGCAGTAAGACAGCAGAGGAATGACACACATCGTGTCATCGATGTCACGGCAACGCATCCCACTGTCTTGTTCTGTATCATCGAACTAGCTTTGGCTTCAGCCGAGCCTTTTCTGCCATGCCAATATGGCTTGGAGTGAGAGACCGACAGAAAGAGAGCGAGAGAGAGAGACTAAGTGTTTAGTATGTTGCCCAAAATCTGTCCTGCTGTACTAGGCACTAGGTAGCAAATCACAGTGACATTTTACTTGAGGTTTGAAGTCAAAAGAGAGCCTCTCTATCTCTATTGCAAAAGCAAATGTGTCTATAGCATGAGATACAGCCATGAAACTTAGAATTATGTTTAATTATGGTTTGACTCCCCTCCTATGGCAATATCGCAACCCTATGAGCAGGAAAGATGTTGAGATGACGTCAGAAGGGATGGCTGCCGTTTTATGGGCCCTTAACCAACCTTGCTATTTTGCTCTTTTATTTCGCATTGTTTGTAACTTATTTTGTACATAATGTTGCTGCTACTGTCTCTTATGACCGAAAAGAGCTTCTGGACATCAGAACAGCAATTACTCACCTAGAATTGGATGAATGAGTCGGATAAGAGGGATTTACTCCAGACACCCAAACAGGCCCTCATCCCCATCATTCGCAGACGTGAAAGGTATAGCGGAAGGAGATCGGGTTGCCTTGTGAGGATCCCCCGGTTCTATTGGCTAACATACAATCGCTGGATAATAAATTGAACATAAAAATGTTGTGGCTGAATGATGACATGAATAACATACAGCTGCCTGGTTATACACTGTATCGGCAGGATAGAACAGAAGCCTCTGGTAAGGGATGGTGGTCTGTGTAAAAAGAAACATCCTTTTTTCATCCTTTTTTCAAGACCCAGTCTTTCAAAGATAATTCGTAAAAATCCAAATAACTTCAAAGATCTACATTACAAAGGGTTTAAACACGGTTTTCCATGCTTGTTTAATGAACCATAAACAATTAATGAACATGCACCTGTGGAAGGGTTGTTAAAAGACACTAACAGCTTACAGACGGTAGGCAATTAAGGTCAAATATATGAAAACTTAGGCCACTAAAAGAGGCATTTCTACTGACTCTGAAAAACACAAAAAGAAATATGCCCAGTGTCCCTGCTCATCTGTGTGAACGTGCCTTAAGCATGCTGCAAGGAGGCAGGTAGCCTAGTGGACTTGTAACTGAAAGGTTGCAAGATCGAATCCCATCGAATCCCCTCGAATCTGACAAGGTAAAAATCTGTCGTTCTGCCCGTGAACAAGGCAGTTAACCCACTGTTCCTAGGCCGTCATTGAAAATAAGAATTTGTTCTTAACTAACTTGCCTAGTTAAATAAAGGTTCAAAACGTCATACCTGCGGGACAGGTACAGGATGGCAACAACAACTGCCCGAGTTACACCAGGAACGCACAATCCCTCCATCAGTGTTCAGACTGTCCGCAATAGGCTGAGAGAGGCTGGACTGAGGGCTTGTAGGCCTGTTGTAGGCAGGTCCTCACCGGACGACGTTGCCTATGGGCACAAACCCACCGTCGCTGGACCAGACAGGACTGAGAAAAAGTGCTCTCCACTGATGAGTCGCGGTCTCACCAGGGGTGATGGTCGGATTCACGTTTATCATCAAAGGAATGAGTGTTACACCGAGGCCTGTCGATCGATTTGGAGGTGGAGGGTCCGTCATGGTCTGGGGTGTGTTTCACAGCATCATTGGACTGAGCTTGTTGTCATTGCAGGCAATCTCAACGCTGTGCGTTACAGGGAAGACATCTTCCTCCCTCATGTGGTACCCTTCCTGCAGGCTCATCCTGACATGACCCTCCAGCATGACAATGCCACCAGCCATTCTGCTCGTTCTGTGCATGATTTCCTACAAAACAGGAATGTCAGTGTTCTGCCATGGCCAGCAAAGAGCCCGGATCTAAATCCCATTGAGCATGCCTGGGACCTGTTGGATTGGAGGGTGAGGGCTAGGGCCATTCCTCCCAGAAATCTCTGGGAACTTGCAGGTGCCTTGGTGGAAGAGTTGAGTCATTTCTCACAGCAATAACTGGCAACTCTGGTGCAGTCCATGAGGATATGCACTGCAGTACTTAAAACTCTTTGGGCTATGGGGCAGTATATTGACGTCCGGATGAAAAGCGTGCCCAAAGTAAACTGCCCAGAAGCTAGGATATGCATATAATTGGTAGATTTGGATAGAAAACACTCTAAAGCTTCTAAAACTGTTAAAATAATGTCTGTGATTATAACAGACCAAATATGGCAGGCAAAACCCTGAGGACAAACCATAAAAAAAAAACAATTTCCAATGGCTGTCATGTTTATTATGAGGCGAAATCCTCCCAGATTGCAGTTCCCAGGGCTTCCACTAGATGTCAACAGTCTTTAGAAAGAGTTTCAGGCTGTAGTGTTTTCATGCGTGTGGATGAGAGCACGTTCTTTGTTGTTTATCTCCAGTAAAGACAAAACAAAATTGTATCATTTATTTACGTATTAGGGTACCTGAGGTTTGATTATAAACGTTGTTTGACTTGTTTGGAGAAGTTTATTGGTAACGTTTGGGATTCATTTTGTATGCATTTTGAAGGAGGGAAACCGGTGGATTATTGAATGAAGCGCGCCAGTGAAACTGAGTTTTGGGGGGAAAAAATAAGGACTTTTTGGGATGTAGCTGGGACCTTTTGGAGTGCCAACAGAAGAAGATCTTCAAAGGTAAGGCATTTATTAAATCGCTAATCGCATGGTGTGCTTTCGCCATAAACCTTTAGAAATCAGACACAGTGGCTGGATTAACAAGAAGTTAAGCTTTATTCTGATGTATGACACTTGTATTTTCATGAATGTTAAATATTTCTATTTCTGTCATTTTAATTTTGCGCTCTGCAATTTCACTGGATGTTGTCGAGGTGGGTCGCTAGGGGAACGCCTGTGCCCGAAAGGTTAGTGCAGCTGGTGGCCACACCAGATACTGACTGTTACTTTTGATTTTGACCCCCCCTTTTGTTCAGGGATACATTATTCCATTTCTGTTAGTCACATGTCTGTGGAACTTGTTCAGATTATGTCTCAGTTGTTGAATATTGAAATGTTCATACAAATATTTACACATGTTAATTAAGTTTGCTGAAAATAAATGCAGTTGACAGTGAGAGGACATTTCTTGTTTTGCTGAGTTTATATTTGTAAACAACAGCTGGTGCACAATATCTTAGGAAGTCTTGAGGTTTTGCTCGCCTGAGGTAGATCATCTCATGATAAGGTGAAGACATCACTATCTAGCTAGAGAGTTTTCATCTGTATTTTTCATAGCTGTCTTACATACCACCACAGACCGATGTTGGCGCTAAGACCGTACTCAATGAGCTGTATACCTCCATAAGCAAACAGGAAAATGTTCATCCAGAGGTGGCACTCCTAGTGGCTGGGGAAACTTATATCCATTTTACCTCATTTCTACCAGCATGTTAAATGTGCAACCAGAGGGAAAAAACTCTCGACAACCTTTACTCCACAAAGCTCTCCCTCGCCCTCCATTTGGCAAATCTGACCATAATTCTATCCTTCTGATTCCTGGTATCAAGCTAAAATTTAGGCAGGAAGCAACAGTGACTCGTTCAATGAAAAACTGGTCAGATGATGCAAATGCTAAACTACAGGACGGTTTTTCTAGCACAGACTGGAATATGTAACCGGGATTCTTCCGGTGGCATTGAGGAGTACACCAAATCAGTCACTGGCTTCATCAATAAGTGCATCAATGACGTTGTCCCCACAGTGACTGTACATACTGTACATTCCCCAACCAGAAACCATGGATTACAGGCAATCCACACTGAGCTAAGATTACAGGCAATCCACACTGAGCTAAAGGGTTGAACTGCCGCTTTCAAGGAGTGGGACTCTAACCCGGAAGCTTATAAGAAATCCCGCTATGCCCTCCGACGAACCATCAAACAGGCAAAGCATCAATACAGGACTAAGATCGAAATGTACTATACTGGCTCCGATGCTCGTCAGATGTGGCAGGGCTTGCAAGCTATTACAGACTACAAAGGGAAACAGCCAATAGCTGCCCAGTGACACAAGCCTACCAGACGAGCAAACTTACTTCAATGCTTGCTTCGAGGCAAGTAACACTGAAACATGCATGAGAGCATCAGCTGTTCCGGACGACTGTGTGATAATTCTCTCCACAGCCGATGTGAGTAAGAACTTTAAACAGGTCAACATTTATGGCAAGACAGATTACCAGGACGTGTACTCCGCGCATGCGCTGACCAACTGGCAAGTGTCTTCACTGACAAACCCTAGACTCACTCCAATTTGCATACCGCTCCAACAGATCCAACGATGACGCAAGCTCTATTGCACTCAACACTGCACTTTCACACCTGGACAAAAGGAACACATATGTGAGAATACTATTCATTGACTACAGCTCAGCGTTCAACACCATAATGCCCTCAAAGCTCATCACTATCCTAAGGACACTGGGACTAAACTCCTCCCTCTGCAACTGGATCCTGGACTTCCTGATGGGCCGCCACCAGGTGATAAGGGTAGGTAACAACACATCCTCCATGCTGATCCTCAACATGGGGGCCCCTCAGGGGTGCATGCTCAGTCCCCTCCTGTATTACCTGTTCACTCATGACTGCACAGCCAGGCATGACTCCAACACTGTCATTAAGTTTACAGATGACACAACAGTGGTAGTCCTGATCACCAACAATGACGAGACAGCATATAGGGAGGAGGTCAGAGACCTGACCGTGTGGTGCCAACTCTCCCTCAAGGTAATCAAGAGGAGGAGATGATTGTGGATTACAGGAAAATGAGGGTCGCGCATGCCAGAATTCTCATGGACTGGGCAGTAGTGGAGCAGGTGTTGGGGATTAATCAGAATAGTTGGGTAACATAGATAAGATGTTTTATTTTTATTGCATGCTTATGTGAGATATGTCATTAGAATGTCTATTTTTGGGTAATACTGTTGGCCGGTTGCAGTTCTCTGTTCTCTGTCAGGGTTCAGTTACTTGGGCCGCAGAGAGGGGAGAGGTCAGCTTGTCTTCATATGTAAACATATATTTTAAACCATGTGAATGGATGATTGAGGGGGAACCAATTATCTCTTGGCTCCACAATGTCTGTGTGCCAGTCACTGTGTCTCCGTGAGCTTGTCCAGAATGGGAGTATCTAAAATGACAATTGATATATATCCTAATGTCTTGGTACTATGTTGTACCAAGAACGATAAGTAGAACCTCGTTTTAGGAGAGCAAACTGAACGATAATTTACAGCTAATGCTGTCTGGCTATGGAATACTCCTCTCTAAAGTAAAGTTTTCCTTTGTAATGTTCCTAAGATCTGTTATTCGTCATGTGAGTTGAGATGGGTGTGTCTTGGCTATAAATTATGCTAAGAACTGTTTTGTAAGGACTCTCAGAGAATTCATTTATAGACACTGAATTGATCTGAGAGTCACAGGGTTGTGATGGAACATATAGTTAAAGATGGACTTTATGATAACTCTGACTTGTGTGTGGTTTGCTCTCATGATTTGGTAAATACAGGAAATGTCCACTACACAGGTTGAGAGCTTCGAGTTCCTTGGTGTCCACATCACCAACAAACTATCATGGTCCAAGCACACCAAGACAGTTGTGAAGAGGGCACGACAAACCTATTCCCCCTCAGGAGACTGAAAAGATTTAGCATGGGTCCTCAGATCCTCAAAAAGTTCTACAGCTGCACCATCGAGAGCATCCTGACTGGTTGCATCACTGCCTGGTATGGCAACTGCTCGGCCTCCAACCGCAAGGCACTACAGAGGGTAGTATGTACGGCCCAGTAGATCACCGGGGCCAAGCTTCCTGCCATCCAGGACCTCTATACCAGGCAGTGTCAGAGGAAGGCCCTAAAGATTGTCAGAGACTCCAGCCACCCTTGTCATAGACTGTTCTCTCTGCTTCCGCACGGAAAGCGGTACCGGAGCATCAAGTTTAGGTCCAAAAGGCTTCTAAACAGCTTTTACCCCCAAGCCATAAGACTCCTGAACATCTAATCAAATGGCTACCCAGACTATTTGCATTGCTCCCCCCCCCCCTCTTTTACGCTGCTGCTACTCTCTGTTATTATATATGCATAATTCACTTTAATAACTCTACCTACATGTATATATTACCTCAATTATCTCAAATAACCGGTGCCCCCGCACATTGACTCTGTACCTGAACACCCTGTATATAGCCTTGCTATTGTTATTTTACTGCTTCTCTTGAATTATTTGTTACTTTTATTTCTTATTTCCCTTTAGGTATTTTTCTTAAAAACTGCATTTTTGGTTAAGGGCTTGTAAGTAAGCATTTCACTGTAAGGGCTACACCTGTTGTATTCAGGGCATGTGACAAATACAATTTGATTTGATTTGATTTTGCTCACTGAAAACAGAGATTCATATTCATATTTTGTTAAGCAGGGAATTTGAGAATTACCTCTAAGTGTAGCTTTGGAGTTGGTGTCAGGTCTAATTCATTGCTTAATTGTTCCGATAACCCTTTGTCCTGCATTAGCTCCCTCTATGCCTGAATCCTGTATGTGTAACATGTAGGCCCGCAGTACTTTACTTTGAGTGTTATAAATAATGCCTAATATTTTCCATTGTCTACTTGGGAGCATACAAACATGAATCAGACTTTCATTAGACTTTCATGAGGGTCCAGAAAGACAACTCACTGCTTTTATCTCCTTTACATTAGCTCAAGGTATAGGGAAGTGTTTGGCAAACAATGATGTATGGCACATACCCACACAGATGCATTATCATAAACAGCAGCACAATGGTTAGATCATAAGATAAAAGCATTTTTCAGCCCCAAGCCAGACAAAGCAGGAAGCCCTGTGGTATTGTAAACACCTACGTATATTGGGAAACAGCTTACTGAACTAGCTCATTTGAGTATTGGGTGAAAATTAGGCATTCATTATCTGGAATGAGACTTGCATGACAATTCACTGGGTTGATCAAATCAAATTGTATTTGTCACATACGCTGAATACAACAGATGTAGCCCTTACAGTGAAATGCTTACTTTACAAGCCCTTACCCAACAATGCAGTTCAAGAAATGCATTGGAGGCAAAGAAATTAGAGGGACAATGAAATAGCTAGAGAAAGAGACTGAGAAGATATGAGAGAAAGAGAATGAACAACAGAAAGGGAGAAAAGTCTAGTCCATTAGTAAGGCTAGGCAGAGAAAACAAAAGGGAGGAGAAGCAGTGAGAAAAAGGGCAGATTGGGAATCATAAAAACAGGAAAGTGCATTTATAAACACGTCTCTATAGTAACCAGCTGGTAATTTGGCTGGTGGGAGAGAAAGAGGTGGGAGAGAAAGAGGGGGAGATGGAGGGATGGAGGCATACAGGAGCAGCATTTACCACCACCACCAGAATCAGACCGGTTATTATAGTAAGAGAGGGACAAGAGAGAGAGAGAGAGAGAGAGAAGGAGGGGGTAGAGGGGGAAAGAAAAATAAAGAATAGATTGATAGTGAGACAGCAAGATACAGACAAAGAAGCAGAAGCAGGGGTGAATGAAAAAGATAAGAGGGGATAAAAAAATGCAGATTTGCAGAAAAACAAGGGATAATCGTCCTCCTTTCCCGGAACTCCTTCCCTTGGGTTCCATAATTCTGGTGATAGTGCTGTAGTTTGGCCCTGCTGTGGGTGTGATTCCATCTCACTGGCTGCATCCGAAATGACACTACTTTTGACCATAGCGCTATGCGGGCCCTAGTAAGAAGTAGTGCACTATATAGGGAATAGGGTGCTATTTGGGACGCACACTCTCTTTACTGCACCGTTCTCAGAGGGCTTTTACCCTGGCTGTGTAAAATCACAAGCACTTACAGCCAATCTTTACAAGGAGGCAATAATGTTGTTAGGGAGAGACAAAATGAGGTGAGATTGGGCATTTGTACTGTATCTCTATGTGCTCAACATACTACACAATTTTCCCTTTTGTGTGTGCAATTACCCTTTGAGTATGTCCGTACATGTATTGGTCACGTGGTGTGTGTGTGTGTGTGTGTGTGTGTGTGTGTGTGTGTGTGTGTGTGTGTGTGTGTGTGTGTGTGTGTGTGTGTGTTGTTCCTGTTGCTATGGCTGTTGTCACAGCTGAGCTTCTTTCTCTCAGGGGGGTGCAATGCTTTTTTGATGTGACATGCTGCATGAGAAGCACACACTTCTCGCTTCTCCTTCACACACACTAAGAAACACACACTGAGACACACACACACACACACACACACACACACACTCACACACTAGGAGACAAAGAGCACACAAAAATGGAGGGGATGGCAGTATTGGGCTCTATGCACTCAGCACTAGCTGCCTGGTAATGCCTTTTAATCTGGTGATATACAGTCAAATCTATAAAGTATATCTCAATATCTCAGCAGGGTAGAGACGCATTGACATGAACAAAAAATGGTCAACTAAGAATCTCTGAATCTCTTAGATGTTAAAATATATATATTTTTTAATTTATTACAATGGTTTCCATTACCAAAGACACCACCATCACCATTTATGCGAAGAAAGAGAGTTATCGGCAAAAGTTATCCTAAGACAAATGCTGTCCAGTTGTGCGGATGATTATACAATTTTTTTTAAGGTGCCTAAAACATTTACCTTAAGTTTCAGGAACCACTTGTTTCAACGTATTTAAAAGTTCCTAACACTTTTCTGTAGGTTGTGGTAACATTGTGGGGACATGGCAAGAGATATGTTTCCAAAACACAAAAATTGTCTAGTGGTGCTGATGTTTATAATGTTTCTATTAGGTTGAAAACACATTAACCTGATGTTGCAAGAATGTTCCCAGAACAAGTTTGTTGGGTTCTTTAAAAGTTCCTCAAACATTTATTTAGGTTGTGGGGACATTGTGAGGATATGACAAGAGATATATTCCCAAAACACAAAATCAGTTGTGATGACATTCTTACAATGTGTCAGGGTGCACAAACCTTCCCTCAATGTTCACATGTTCCCAGAATGATAAAATGTGATTTTGAACAGTCAATAGAGGTTTCTTTCATGTTTTACTGTTATCTTAGTGTTGAGGAAGTTATTTGTACAACAATCCATGTAAAAACACATATGGCAAATATTTGGAATCACATGACAAGTTATTAGACATTTACTGTACAAAATGATCCCTGGAACTAATCAATTTCACCACTGAGATGGGACTAACACAAATATAAAGCTGCTTACACCTTTACTCTGAATTCCAGGTTGTGATCTTTGTCTTTGCAAAAGAGAAGATAACTAAATCAATTATCCGGAGGAAGTTAGAACCACCACGTGATGCTGCTGCCTCTCAGCCAAGCTTTTTCTTTTTTACTCTTTCTCTCTCTCTCTCTCTCTCTCTCTCTCTCTTTCTCTCAGACACTGTGGTGGACTGTCAGCTCTCAGACCTTTGTGAAGACGACACAATATACATGTCACCTGTGCACCAGGCAGTCAATACCCACTGGGCACAGATGTCAATTCAACGTCTATTCCACCTTGGTTCAATGTAATTTCATTGAAATGGTGTTGTATCAAAGTCTGATTCAACCAGTGTGTGCCCAGTAGGTAGCTGCCCCTTTGGGTGGTGGACCATTCTTGATACACACGGGAAAGTGTTGAACGTGAAAAACCCACCAGTGTTGCAGGGCGACACACAAACCGGTACTCCTGGCACCTACTACCATACCTCGTTCAAAGGCACTTAAATATTTTGTCTTGACAATTCATTCTCTGAATGGCACGCATACACAAGACATGTCTCAATTGTCTCAAGGCTTAAAAATTCTTCTTTAACTTGTCTCCGCCCCTTCATCTAGGCATCCAAGAAGATCTAACCCTTGGCCTACAAAATAATTAACACAATCAAATATTCCCCATCTAAATCTGTCCGTTTAAGCTAGCGATATGCTTTTTTTTGCATGGGCTGCGTCTCAATCCACAACATCCGCCGATATCACCCTTCCGAATCTGCGGAGAAAGGTCGCAGAGCTACAGTGTTTTTTTTTTCAGACCATGAGACAGAGAACAGGGCATAAAAAAACTCTTTATTTGGGAGGAGATGGCGTTGTACAGCTAGCCCGGGTCTACTGGGTCAGTCATGGCCAGTTCGTACTATCAGGTGTGAAGGTAAAATCTATAGCGTCCGAATGGTTTGACCAACAAACTGAGAAAGCTGAGACTCTCACGAACACGATGGTGTTCTTCATTTTGGTCTAGCAGAAAAAAGCAGAACATTGCAGCAATGTTTCAGAACTATTTCCATTGTAGTTGATGTATGTTTTTAGAACAATTCTGGATCACCATGCCAAGTATTAGTAGTGTCACACCCTGATCTGCTTCTCCTGTTTTTGTGATTGTCTCCACCACCCTCCAGGTGTCGCCAATCTTCCCCATTATCCCCTGTGTATTTATACCTGTGTTCCCTGCTTGTCTGTTGCCAGTTTGTCTTGTTTGTCAAGTCAACCAGCATTTTTGTGTCTCAGCTCCTTCTTTTCGCAGTCTCTCTTTTTCCCGCCCTCCTGGTTTTGACCCTTGCCTGTCCTGACTCTGAGCCCGCCTGACTCTGAGCCTGCGTTGTCTGCATCTGGGTCTTACCTTCACACCTGATAGTACGAACTGGCCATGACTGACCCAGTAGACCCGGGCTAGCTGTGCAACGCCATCTCCTCCCAAATAAAGAGTTTTTTTATGCCCTGTTCTCTGGGAGAGAAGCAGCCTGGAAGCTAATCCAGCTCCGGCAGGACGCCCGCAGAGTGGCTGACTATGCAGTGGATTTTTTGCATGTTGGCGAGTGAAACCACATGGAACCACGAAGCACTGTTCGACATGTTCCTGCACGGCATCTCGGAGGAGGTTAAGTCTTTTGGACCTAGACTTGGTGCTCCGATACCGCTTCCCTTGCAGTAGCAGAAAGAACAGTCTATGACTAGTGGCTGGATCTTTGTCTATTTTTAGGGCCTTCCTCTGACACTGTGAGGTATAGAGGTCCTGGATGGCAGGAAGCTTGGCCAGAGCGATGGACTGGGCCGTTCGCACTACCCTCTGTGGGGCCTTGCAGACAGAGGCAGAGCAGTTGACATACCAGGCAAGTGATGCAACCAGTCAGGATGCTCTCGATGGTGCAGCTGTAGAACTTTTTGAGGATCTGAAAACCCATGCCAAATCTTTTCAGTCTCTTGAGGTGGAATAGGCATTGTCGTGCACTCTTCACGACTGTCTTGGTGTATTTGGAGCATGATAGTTCGTTGGTGATGTGGACACCAAGGAACTCGTAGCTCTCAACTTGCGCCACTACAGCCCCGTCGATGAGAATGGGGGCGTGCTCGGTCCTACTTTTCCTGTAGTCCTCAATCATGTCCTTTGTCTTGATCACATTGAGGGAGAGGTTGTTATCCTGACACCACACTGCCATGTTGCTGACCTCCTCCCTATAGGCCCTATATCTCATCGTTGTCGGTGATCAGGCCTACCACTGTTGTGTTGTCGGCAAACTTAATGATGGTGTTGGAGTCATGCTTGGCCATGCAGTCATGGGTGAACAGGGAGTACAGGAGGGGACTGAGCACGCACCACTGAGGGGCCCCCATGTTGAGGACCACCTGGGGGCAGACCGTCAGGAAGTCAGGATCTAGTTGCAGAGGGAGGTGTTTAGTCCCATGGTCCTTAGCTTAGTGATGAGTTTTGAGGGCATATGCTGTTGAACGCTGAGGTGTAGTCAATGAATAGCATTCTCACGTAGGTGTTCCTTTTGTTTATGTGGGAAAGGGCAGTGTAGAGTGCAATAGAGATTGCATCATCTGTGGATCTGTTGGAGCGGTATGCAAATTGGAGTGGGTCTACAGATTCCTGGATAATAGTATTGATGTGAGTCATGACTAGCTATTCAAAGTACTTCATGGTTACAGACATGAGCACTATGGTCAGTAGTCATTTAGGCAGGTTACCTTGATGTTCTTGGACACAGGGACTGTGTTGGTCTGCTTGAAACATATTGGTATTACAGACTCAGATTGGACAGATTGAAAATGTCAGTGAAGACGCTTTACTGGTCAGTGCATGCTTGGAGTACACATCCTGGTAATGCGTCTGGCCCTGCGTCCTTGTGACTGTTGACCTGTTTAAAGGTCTTACTCACATCGGCTACGGAGATCATGATCACACAGTCGTCCGGAACAGCTGATGCTCTCATGCATGTTACAGTGTTGCTTGCCTCGAAGCGAGCATAGAAGTTAATAAGCCCGTCTGGTAGGCTTGTGTCATTGGACAGCTCGTGGCTGTGCTTCCCTTTGTAGTCTGTGATAGTTTGCAAGCCCTGCCACAGTGCTAGCAAAACAGTCCTGTAGCTTAGCATCTGCGTCATTTGACCACTTCATTATTGAGAGAGTCACTGGCACTTCCTGCTTCAGTTTTTGCTTTTAAGCAGGAATCAAGAGGATAGAGTTATGGTCAGATTTGCCAAATGGAGGGCGAGTGAGGAGCTTTGTACATGTTTCTGTGTGTGGAATAATGGTGGTCTAAAAAAATGTTTCCCTCTGGTTGCACATTTAATATGCTGGTAGAAATGAGGTCAAATGGATTTAAGTTTCCCTGCAATAAAGTCCCCGACCACTAGGAGCTCTGCCTCTGAGGTGAGTAATTGCTGTCTTGATATCCAGAAGCTCTTTTCAGTCTTAAGATGGTGGCAGAAACATTATGTACAAAATAAGTTGCAAATAATGTGAAAAATGGTAGCCATGTCCTCAGTTATGGCCTGTTCATCCTGATAGTACGAACTGGCCATGACTGACCCAGCAGACTCGGACCAGCTCCACGACGCCATCTCCTCCCACTGAGCCCCCATTGAAAGACACAACAAGTTACTTCACAACCTTGTGGAAAGATTCCAGACCTTGGCAGAACGCCACAACCGTGCTTTCCATACCATGCTGGATTGGCTATTAGACAGCCGGCCACTACCATAACCCCCAGCCTCTCAGTAACCCCGCTGTAAGCATTGCGTCCCCCCAGCCCACCCCAGCTTCCCGAGAACCTGGATTACCTCATCCGGAATGCTTCGCTGGTGATTCAGGGACCTGTTGGGGGTTTCTCTCACAGCGCTCCCTCATCTTCGAGCTACAGCCTTCTTCTTTTCCCCCGTGCCTCTCGAAGGTAGTGTACCTTATAACACTGATGTCCGGGAGGGCTCTTGCCTGGGCTACGGCGATGTGGGAGCAACAAGCCACCGTGTGTTTCAGTCTAGAGAAGTTCATTGCCTGAGGTGAAGAAAGTGTTTAATTCTCCGTTGTCAGAGACAGAGGCTGCTCAGAAGCTAGTCCGGCTACGCTAAGATTCCCGTAGTGTGGCAGACTATGTGGTCGATTGCCACACGTTGGCTGCCGAGAGTGCCTGGAACCCAGAAACCTTCACAGGTTATCGGAGGAGGTGAAAGACGAGCCAGCGGAGAAATGTGAATTCCATCGCTCCATCATCTCCTTCCTTGGATACATCGTAGCTGCAGGCAACATACAGATGAATCCTGGAAAGGTGGTGGATTGGCCTCAACCACGCCAGAGTGCAGCTGTATAGCTTCCTGGGATTCACCAATTCCAAGGGCCCATTCACGTGGTCTCTAGCTGCAGACCGGGCATTCTTGGACCTCAAGCACCAATTCACTACTGCCCCCACCCTAATCCATCCGGATCCGTCCCGGCAGTTTGTGGTGAAGGTCAATGCCTCAGACATCGGAGCGGGGTCTGTCCTGTCCCAGCGTTCGGCCCAAGAACAAAAGCTGCGTCCCCATTCATAGTATGGACAGATCACAAGAACCTGGAATATCTCCACACCGCCAAGCGTCTTAACTCCAGGCAAGCTCAATGGGCCCTGCTATTCACTGCAGTCATCTGGGGGGGGGGGGGGGGGGGGTTGTCCCGGACTCTGCCCGTTCCCCAGTTCTGGAATGGGCTCATTCCTCCCGACTGGCCTGCCATCCTGGCTTCCATCGGACCCTGGCCTTTGTACATCAATTTTTTTGGTGGCCCACCTTGGTTACTGACGTCTCTGCGTTCATCGTCGCCTTCACAGTGTGTGCCCAGTATAAGACTACGCGGCAAGCTCTGGCTGGCCTCCTACAACCTCTTCCCATTCCTCACTGCCCCTGGTACCATACATCCCTTGACTTCGTCTCGGGTCTCCCTCCATCAGATGGCAACACCACTATCCTCATGGTGGTGGATAGGTTTTCCAAAACCGCCCATTTCATTCCCCTTCCCAAGTTACCCCCCAAGTTACCCAGCCAAGGAAATGTCCCAGTTCATAGTGCAGCACGTTTTCTGGATCCATGGGTGGACATGGCCTCCTACTGCAGTCCTCAGTTCTCGTCCCGGTTCTGGATGGCGTTCTGCACCCTCATTGGGGCATCAGCCAGCCTCTTCTCCGGTTTTCACCTGCAATCTGTCATTGTACATAAGAATTTGTTCTTAACTGACTTGCCTAGTTAAGTAAAGGTTAAACAAAATTAAAATAAATAACGGCCAGTCGAAGCCAATCCGGACCTGGAGACAACTCTTCGTTGCCTCGTCTCCACCAATACCACCACCTGGAGCCAGCAACTCGTGTGGGTGGAATACATCCACAACACCCTTCCCTGCTCAACCACTGGTCTCTCGCCGTTTGAGTTTTCCATGGATTATCAGCCTACGCTCTTTTTTAATTTAACCTTTATTTCACTGTTTTTAGCTCGGGGATTCGATCTAGCAACCCTTCGGTTACTGGCCCAACGCTCTAACCGCTAGGCTACCTGTCGCCCCAGAGCAAGAAGAAGAGGTCAGCACAGCCTCGGCCCAGATGTTCGTATACCACTGTTGTATTTATTTTAATTTTTTCCACCTTTATTTAACCAGGTAGGCTAGTTGAGAACAAGTTCTCATTTGCAACTGCGACCTGGCCAAGATAAAGCATAGCAGTGTGAACAGACAACACAGTTACACATGGAGTAAACAATTAACAAGTCAATAACACAGTAGGAAAAAAAAAATTACCACAGAGAGCCCGGTCCACCCTCCTCAAGACCACCTCCAGGTATCTGTAACAGGCGGACCGCCACTAGACCGCCACCAGACCTCCCCGCCTATCATCTGGGATCTGCCCCTCCTGGTGGAGTCCCGCAAACTTTCCCTCCTTTTTGTCTCCGGTTTCATTTTATGTTTAGCTCACACAATATAATTTAAAAGTATGCATCAAGGTATCTTTAATAGAATAACATGGCAAAACAGAATGTAGACATTAATAAATGCATTTCTATAAAAATAGGTTTTTACAACGGTGAGGGAGTGCCACAGTGGCTTCAGTACAGCGCCCCCCATCAGTCATGTAGTGTATACAGTACCTTCAGAAAGTATTTAATACCCCTTGACGTATTCCACATTTTGTTGGGTTACAGCTTGAATTCAAAATGGATTAAATATTATAATTGTTTCTCACCCATCTACACACAATACCCCAAAACAACCAATTAAAAACATATTTTTACATTGTTTAGCAAATTTATTGAGAACGAAATACAGAAATATACAATTTACATAAGTATTCACACTGAGTCAATACATGCTATAATCATCTTTGTCAGCAACTACAGCTGTGAGTCTTTCTGGTTAAGTCTCTAAGAGCTTTGCACAGCTAGATTGTACAACGTTTGCCCATTATTCTTTTCAAAATTCTTCAAGCTCTGTCAAATTGTGTGTTGATCATTGCTAGACAACCGTTTTCAAGTCTTGCCATAGAATTTCAAGCAGATTTAAGTAAAAACTGTAACTCGGCCCCTCAGGGAAATTCACTGTCTTCTTGGGAATGAACTTGTCCTTGTGTTTTAGGTTATTGTCCTGCTGAAATGTGAATTTATCTCCCAGTGTCTGGTGGAAAGCAGACAGAACCAGGTTTTGCCTGTGCTGAGCTCAATTCCATTTATTTTTTATCCTGGAAAAACTCCCAGTCCTGTACGATTACAAGCGTACCCATAACATAATGCGGCCACCACTATGTTTGAAAATATGGAGTGTGATACTCAGTAACGTGTTGTATTCGATTTGACCCAAACATAAAACTTTGTATTCAGGACAAAAATAATTGCCTTGCCATAAGTTTTGCAGTATAACTTCAATGCCTTGTTTGCAAACAGGATGCTTGTTTTGGAACATTTTTATTCTGTACAGGCCTCCTTCTTTTTACTTGGTCAAGTAGGCTAGTATTGTGAAACGTTTTCTCCTTTCACAGCCATTAAACTCTATAACAGTTTTAAAGTCACCATGGTAAAATCCCTGAGCAGTTTCTTTCCTCTCCAGCAACTGAAGGACGCCTGTATCTTTTAGTGACAAGGTGTACTGACAAGCTATCCAAAGTGTAATTAAATAACTTTACCATGCTCAAAAGGATATTCAATGTTTGCTTTTTGATATTTTTTTTCAATCAATAGGTGCCCTTCTTTGCGAGGCATTGGAAAACCTCCCTGGTTGTTGTGGTTGAATATCTGTTTGACATCCACTGCTTGACAGAAGGACCATACCGAGATGAGGTAGTCATAAAAAAATCATGTTAAACACTAGTATTGCGCACAGAGTGAATCCATGCAACCTATTATGTGACTTGTTAAGCACATTTTGACTCATTAACTTATTTAGGCATGCCATAACAAAGGGATGAGTACAGCTTTCGGTTTTAATTAATTTGTTACAATATATAAAAAACATATGCACCAAGCGCAACAAAAAGATACTCAGTGGAGGCTCCTCAACAAATCAATTTATTCAAAAATTAAGGAGAAGCAAGAGAGAAATAGAGAGAGAGAGAGATTTCCTCATTTTTTCACTTACTCACTTTCACTCACTTACTTAGCTAGCAATATATAGAAAAGTATTTTGTATTTTGAAAATTTCATTACATTTCATTATAGTACAACGGTTTGATTTGTCTAATCTTAGCAATTTCTTCTTAGCTAGCTACATAGCCGTCTTTGTATCATAGATAATTGCGTAATTATCGTATTTCGTCGTCCTAACTCAGTCTACACTGCCCTGCAGCTAGCCAGCTAGCTAACGTCCACCGTTAGCTAGTCCACCGTCTACCGATTAGCAGCACAACTATTACACTCAACTGAACGACTTGATTAGTGTAGTGTTAGCTAGCTACATAGTTGTCTTTGCTGTCTTCGTATCCAAGATAATTGTGTAGTTTAGAGTGTGTAGTTTTAGAGTGATTATCTTAATTTACCGAGGTTAGCTAGCCAGCTATTTGTCGTCCTTAACGTAGGAGACACTGCTAGCTAGCCAACAGCCAGCCAACGTCTACCGAACAGAACTTCCGCACTCAACAATCCGGTCGCATTTCGCTTCGCTCCACAGGTAGTATCACATTTTTCATTTCATTTCATTACAGTACAACGGCTTGATTTGTTTGATCGTAGCTAGCTACATAGCTAGCTACATAGCCGTCTTTGTATCAAAGATAATTGTGTAGTCTAGAGCGATTTCCTAGGTTAGCTAGCCAGCTATTGTCGTTCTTTTAACGCAACGTAACGTAATCAACACTGCTATCTAGCCAGCTAGCCGCGGCCACCCTAATCTGGTGGTCCCAGCGCGCACGACCCACGTGGAGTTCCAGGTAGCCTCTGGAACTGCCGATCTGCGGCCAACAAGGCAGAGTTCATCTCAGCCTATGCCTCCCTCCAGTCCCTCGACTTCTTGGCACTGACGGAAACATGGATCACCACAGACAACACTGCTACTCCTACTGCTCTCTCTTCGTCTGCCCACGTGTTCTCGCACACCCCGAGAGCTTCTGGTCAGCGGGGTGGTGGCACCGGGATCCTCATCTCTCCCAAGTGGTCATTCTCTCTTTCTCCCCTTACCCATCTGTCTATCGCCCCTACTCACAAGGCAGGAAATACGCTCGACCTCATCTTTACTAGATGCTGTTCTTCCACTAACCTCATTGCAACTCCCCTCCAAGTCTCCGACCACTACCTTGTATCCTTTTCCCTCTCGCTCTCATCCAACACTTCCCACACTGCCCCTACTCGGATGGTATCGCGCCGTCCCAACCTTCGCTCTCTCTCCCCCGCTACTCTCTCCTCTTCCATCCTATCATCTCTTCCCTCTGCTCAAACCTTCTCCAACCTATCTCCTGATTCTGCCTCCTCAACCCTCCTCTCCTCCCTTTCTGCATCCTTTGACTCTCTATGTCCCCTATCCTCCAGGCCGGCTCGGTCCTCCCCTCCCGCTCCGTGGCTCGACGACTCATTGCGAGCTCACAGAACAGGGCTCCGGGCAGCCGAGCGGAAATGGAGGAAAACTCGCCTCCCTGCGGACCTGACATCCTTTCACTCCCTCCTCTCTACATTTTCCTCTTCTCTCTCTGCTGCTAAAGCCACTTTCTACCACTCTAAATTCCAAGCATCTGCCTCTAACCCTAGGAAGCTCTTTGCAACCTTCTCCTCCCTCCTGAATCCTCCTCCCCCTCCTCCCTCTCTGCAGATGACTTCGTCAACCATTTTGAAAAGAAGGTCGACGACATCCGATCCTCGTTTGCTAAGTCAAACGACACCGCTGGTTCTGCTCACACTGCCCTACCCTGTGCTCTGACCTCTTTCTCCCCTCTCTCTCCAGATGAAATCTCGCGTCTTGTGACGGCCGGCCGCCCAACAACCTGCCCGCTTGACCCTATCCCCTCCTCTCTTCTCCAGACCATTTCCGGAGACCTTCTCCCTTACCTCACCTCGCTCATCAACTCATCCCTGACCGCTGGCTACGTCCCTTCCGTCTTCAAGAGAGCGAGAGTTGCACCCCTTCTGAAAAAACCTACACTCGATCCCTCCGATGTCAACAACTACAGACCAGTATCCCTTCTTTCTTTTCTCTCCAAAACTCATGAACGTGCCGTCCTTGGCCAGCTCTCCCGCTATCTCTCTCAGAATGACCTTCTTGATCCAAATCAGTCAGGTTTCAAGACTAGTCATTCAACTGAGACTGCTCTTCTCTGTATCACGGAGGCGCTCCGCACTGCTAAAGCTAACTCTCTCTCCTCTGCTCTCATCCTTCTAGACCTATTGGCTGCCTTCGATACTGTGAACCATCAGATCCTCCTCTCCACCCTCTCCGAGTTGGGCATCTCCGGCGCGGCCCACGCTTGATTGCGTCCTACCTGACAGGTCGCTCCTACCAGGTGGCGTGGCGAGAATCCGTCTCCACACCACGTGCTCTCACCACTGGTGTCCCCCAGGGCTCTGTTCTAGGCCCTCTCCTATTCTCGCTATACACCAAGTCACTTGGCTCTGTCATAACCTCACATGGTCTCTCCTATCATTGCTATGCAGACGACACACAATTAATCTTCTCCTTTCCCCCTTCTGATGACCAGGTGGCGAATCGCATCTCTGCATGTCTGGCAGACATATCAGTGTGGATGACGGATCACCACCTCAAGCTGAACCTCGGCAAGACGGAGCTGCTCTTCCTCCCGGGAAGGACTGCCCGTTCCATGATCTCGCCATCACGGTTGACAACTCCATTGTGTCCTCCTCCCAGAGCGCTAAGAACCTTGGCGTGATCCTGACAACACCCTGTCGTTCTCAACTAACATCAAGGCGGTGGCCCGTTCCTGTAGGTTCATGCTCTACAACATCCGCAGAGTACGACCCTGCCTCACACAGGAAGCGGCGCAGGTCCTAATCCAGGCACTTGTCATCTCCCGTCTGGATTACTGCAACTCGCTGTTGGCTGGGCTCCCTGCCTGTGCCATTAAACCCCTACAACTCATCCAGAACGCCGCAGCCCGTCTGGTGTTCAACCTTCCCAAGTTCTCTCACGTCACCCCGCTCCTCCGCTCTCTCCACTGGCTTCCAGTTGAAGCTCGCATCCGCTACAAGACCATGGTGCTTGCCTACGGAGCTGTGAGGGGAACGGCACCTCAGTACCTCCAGGCTCTGATCAGGCCCTACACCCAAACAAGGGCACTGCGTTCATCCACCTCTGGCCTGCTCGCCTCCCTACCACTGAGGAAGTACAGTTCCCGCTCAGCCCAGTCAAAACTGTTCGCTGCTCTGGCCCCCCAATGGTGGAACAAACTCCCTCACGACGCCAGGACAGCGGAGTCAATCACCACCTTCCGGAGACACCTGAAACCCCACCTCTTTAAGGAATACCTAGGATAGGATAAAGTAATCCCTCTCACCCCCCCTTAAAAGATTTAGATGCACTACTGTTCCACTGGATGTCATAAGGTGAATGCACCAATTTGTAAGTCGCTCTGGATAAGAGCGTCTGCTAAATGACTTAAATGTAAATGTAGTTTAGCCTACTGAAACCCCCTGCTCAAACAAAGGGATGCTATGTTAGCTAGCTGGCTATGACTTTCCAACACAACACTGGAACTCTTCCAAGTCATGGTAAGCTTTTGGTATTACTCATTTATTGCCACTGCGGCCTGCAGGTGTAACTGCTTACTGATTGTACACTAACATTACTGCATGAATGTAGCGGGTTTACTAACGCGTTAGTTCTATTAGCTATGTTGACTATGATAATACTTTAGCTAATATGTTGACAACGATGTAGGCTGTGTGTAGCGGTTTGGTTTGGTTATTTCGCCTGGTCACATACAGCTGATATGTTGTGCATTGAAGTACACAAGCAAAGGGAAGAGGTGAGAGGAGGAGAGAGCATCGATGTGAGAAGGAATACTTTGTGGCTGCTATGAAAGTGAACTGTGTTTATGCGTGATCAGGGGTGTATTCATTACACCGATTCTGTTGAAACAAATTCTGAAACGGAACAAAACGGGGATAAACATAGCTGAATTTGTCCAATAGAAACTCTTGTTTGCAACTGTTGGACTAATGATTACACCCTATATCAGCTAGATGCAGGGAAGATTACAATATGTTTGTCTGAAGAAGAATAAAACAACTTATAGAGTCATAAAAGTGAATTGAAGGAACTGTGCCCAGTTTAGAGAGGTTTGCGGCCACTTGAAGACACCAGTTAGACCTCTCACTCAAACAGTTTTGTCTTATGTTGCACCTACCACAAAATTACCATGAATATTCTTATTATGTTACTGAATGTATCCAGAGTATTTTCAGATTCAGTCTTGTGTCAGGTGAACTGTTTGGTCTGATAATTTCCCCATAATATCTGAAGTGTTCTCTTTCAATTGTTCTCTTTCAATCTTTCAATTGCTACCATATTATTTTTATATTTCTACTGTTAGAAGTATTTACTGTACATTTGGCCCTTTCCATATACAGTAGGTCAATTTAATAACATCTCCATCAACATCAGCAGAACGTTCCCATAAGGTTTTCTCAGAACCATTTATATTGCACTCACATTTTGTTGTGGCAGTATGCTCTAAAAGCATTGTATTGCATTACCTGTAAACCTAATGAGAACGTTTGGGGAATGTTCTGTGGTGGTTGTTACAGATGTTGTGCACAACATTTTTGTGAACGTTCGGAAAAACATTCCAAGCATATTTAATCAAATAAATATAAAAAATAAAAATGTCTAAATAGGCAAGTGTTTAACTCATCTCCCTCTGAAAGCTGGAGCGGGAGTATCCTGTTAATCTCTACCCTACTCTCTTCTCCTCTCTCCGTCGATAAGAATCCATGCTCACCAGCTTACAGTGTCACCAGAGACCAAGGAATCCCTCACAGGGACTAACAAAGGCAGTGAAAAATAACAGTGCACAGTTGACTTCTAAGACACAACACAAGACTTGAGAATGAATCACAAAACACTATGTAGCTGGGTCCCGCTGCCACAGCCTCTGCTGTATGCAGTGGTGACTACAGTAGTAGTCTCAGGGTACTTCCCACATGGCACCCTATTCCCTATATAGTGCACTATAGTGCATTGCTACATGCACACACACACACACATGCACACACGCAAACATAGTGTATGTGTGTACAGTACATAACAATACAAACAGGAAGTATTAACACAGTGGCACAAGTCACAGAAACACACAAATGCCAACACGCATAACATAAGTATGTACAAGAAGAGAAATATAGATTAAATATCCATATGCCAGTGCATTTAGTTCATTCCTTGGCACCTTAAACTAATGTGATCCATTAACAAATATATATGAATGGTAGCTGTATTTAAGACCTGATGTAATTGCATTTGTATTTATTAGGGATGCCCATTACCTGCTGCTTAAGCAGTACATCATATAACATTGTTACACCACTACTACCACACAACACAAAATGTACGATACCACCATACGACAATATTACAATGTACATGTGTGTAGAGTGCCCGTGTGCGCCCGTGTGTGTATGTGTGTGTCTGTACCTGTGTGTGTGTGTGTGTCTCTCTTTACAGTCCCCGCTGTTCCATCCATAAGGTGCATTTTAATCTGTTTTTTAAAATCTGATTCTACTGCTTGTGTGTGTTACGCCCCTGAAAAAGGGGAGAAATAATCACGAGAGTGATACGGTATTGTTTCCTCAATGAGAACTTTTAGTGTAATCATTTTACAAAAGTAACACATTTTACAGAACAACAGATCTACAGGAAATAGATAGTTTTTAGGGTACAAGGCTTATTCAAGTCACAACAGTATACACTGTAAGTCACTGAAACAGATACTCATTTCAATATAACTGTCAAGCACAAAGCTTTAACTCAGTAAACCATAACTCAATTTATCAACAGGCAATAAAGTGTTTGAAAAACCATTATACAAATAACACCGCAAAATATCTTATTACCAACACACATGTTCATTCACAATCGACATAAAATGGCAGCTACTCTGAGTACGAAGCAATTCTTCGCTGCAACCGAGCAGGGCTCATATTACTCTCTGCAAACTTAACTCTAACTTCCTCAAGGTGTTACTAAGACACACCTTAAACACTCTTAACATGTTAGCGAGTTATTACATTTAAATTACCAGCAACAAACAGTGTGTGAAAAGCTTGTGAAGACTTACAGAAAATGTTTGACCTCTGTCATTGCCAACAAAGGGTATATAACAAAGTATTGAGATAAACTTTTGTTATTGACCAAATACATATTTTCCACCATAATTTGCAAATAAATTCATTAAAAATCCTACAATGTGATTTTCTGGATTTTTTCCCCCTCATTTTGTCTGTCATAGTTGAAGTGTACCTATGATGAAAAATTACAGGCCTCTCTCATCTTTTTAAGTGGGAGAACTTGCACAATTGGTGGCTGACTAAATACTTTTTTTGCCCCACTGTATTCCCTTTAACCTGTCACACTTGCATCAGTTACCTGATGTGGAATAGAGTTCCATGTAGTCATGGCTCTGTGTAGTACTGTGCGCCTCCCATAGTCTGTTCTGGACTTAGGGATTGTTAAGAGACCATTGGTAGCATGTTTGTGGGGTATGCGTGGGTGTCTGAGCTGTGTACTAATAGTTTAAACAGACAGCTCGGTGCATTTAGCTTGTCAACACTTGTTACAAAAACAAGTAGTGATGAAGTCAATCTCTCCTCCACTTTGAACCATGAGAGATTGACATGCATATCATCAATGTTAGCTCTCCGTGTACATTTAAGGGCCAGCCGTGCTGCCCTGTCCCGGGCCAATTGTAATTTTTTCACAAAAAGTCCCTCTTTGTGGCAGCTGACCACACGACTGAACAGTAGTCCAAGTGTGACAAAACTAGGGCCCGTATTATTTACATTTGATTATTTAACAATTCAGCGATAAACAATTATGTCTTCTCTCCAATATCTGAGGCACTGTTTGAGAATCAGATTACGATATGCAAATTCAGGATACTTTATCAGTGAGACTCCAAATCTTAATGTGCAGAGACAGAAAATCACTCTGGGATGAGAACATGTTGGGCTCAAAACATGGAGGATATAAAGCAAAGACCATCCATTTTGCATGTGATAAACAAAAGCAGGAAGAATCCATGCAGCTAGAAGGTACTGCAGTCCCAGTCCCCTCTCTGAGCTGCAGGGTGAGTCCAAAATGGCACCCTATTCCCTACATACTGCACTACTTTTGACCCTATGGACCCTGGTCAAAAGTAGTGCACTAAATAGGAAACAGGATGCCATTTGGGACTTACCCCTGGCCCTAAATGCTGCATTACAGAGACAATGTTGAGTCCTGTTCATTTGGCCTCCTTACAGTGGCCCTTACAGAGCCAGGGCTGCCAGTGTTTGCCTATCTGTCTAGAAGGACAGAGTCCTATCACTGGTGCGATTGGGCTAATCCCGCTAATCCCAGCCCTCCCAGTGGGCGCCTCGAGGCTCTTGGCTACCCTCATTTGATCCGAGGCTGCAGTAAAAAGCTGCCCATCTTGTCCACGGCTACAGGGGCTCTTCCCACTTCTGCCGGTTATTCTCGACACGTGGGTCCAAAGGGAAAAGAGGAGCTTGACAGTATTCGCCTTTCTCTCTCCGCCGGTCTCCACCGAAAATATCCTCCTCTCTAATCCTCATGGAGCAGATAGGAAGGGAGGAAGAGAACGACGCAGGTTGTTTTCCAAGGTGGTATATTGGATTCTGCTCTATGCCCATTTCACTCCCATAGAGCTTTGGTGTGATGAGTAATCAAGTCTAAACAGAGTGGAATTTTACTGGAACTCTTAGGGACAGCCTTCTTGGCTGATGGAATTCAATATAATCAACAAGAAACAATACCAGTTGAATTAGGGTTACAGAAGCTTAAAGCTTCGTCTTTGATAAACTGCTGTTCCTTAAGACAATGTCTGTTTTTCCTCCATTTAAAGAGTACGGACAGTCCTTAAAGACTGAAAGAATACAGAGCATATTGTATGTTATGCTATTGCCAAAACTCTGCCTCCACACATTTTGTAAATAAACTAACTCCACTGAAATACTCAAAATGACTCAAAATGTCATAATTGGCTGGGTTTGTAAGACAGATATTCACCATATTTTGTTGCCCAGCGTTCTGGCAGATCAGTGTTTACAAATGTGATCAGGCTTAGCATTTTCAGCCCATTTTGACAACAGGATTTAAGAGGAAATGTTTACCATCATTCAAATCATTGGGCAAATAAAAATGTGGTTAACCTTCCACATTGTACTGTATATTTTGCCTATTTATTCAAATAGAATTGTGTGTTTTTGTGTAAAAGTGCATGCGTAGGCCTATTTGTATATCAGTGTGTGTATATTAGCGTGTGTGTGTGTGTGTGTGTCTGTGTATGTGTGTGTGTGCGTGCGCGTGCGTGTGTGTGTGTGTAGATGTCAATCAAGGAACACACTGTGAATGCTGTGAGGCTGCGATAAGCATCAAGATCTCATTTCCCTTCTCAGTTTGCCTCCTGCTTTAGACTCATGTTCATGATTAATTTTAAAAATCCTGTAAACATTACATCACGTGCCTGATAAGTGCTACCATTGTTTCTCATTTTCTGTCCACTCCAAATGATCTAACGGCACTTCATTTTCCTTTGTACCTCGCTGTCAAAACATCAAGGAAACTACTTAAAAGGGGTTGGATTTGATCATTCCCTATCTAGCTCTTCCCAGCAAGTATTCAACTGCAATGATGACAGTAAAGTCATCTCTTAAGAATATTCATAAAAACAACAGAGATTTGATATTGGCTACAATATACAGTATGTAAATCAATTATCCCAGTTCCACACGGTGCCCATATATGGGTACAAAAAGAACAGAACACTGCCAAGTGCTGAAAATGTCATTATGTGTATTCCACCATAATCCCCTAAGTGTTCCCTTTCAATTGACAACATAGTTAGTTATGTATGTGTCTCCTATTAGAAGCCTTTACGTGTCCATATGGTAAATAAAATAAAAAAGTTCAAATTGGCTCGTGCCATTCATGAATTATGTTTTCATATTTTTCCAAAAAACTTCACACCTTTTAGATGATGAGGTACTCCCAGTTTCACAAGCCACCCATTTTTTGGGTACAGTTTCACACTGCATAAAGTCATGGCCCTGTGAGGCAGAGGGGTTTACAGTATAATGTGCTGCCAGCTGCCTCTGTGAATAGGCCCTCTCAGAGTTTCATGTCCCCTTGGCTGCCGGTGCTCAGTGAATTGCCACGGGCCCTTCTCTCCCTCTTTCTCCCCTCCTTTATTCTCCTTCATGTCCATATTCACACTTTCCTCCCTCTTATTTTTTTGTCTTTTTCTTCTTTCTCCTCTCCTCCTTTCTCTCTCCCTCTTCTTTCTCCTCTCCTCCTCTCTCTCTCCCTCTTCTTTCTCCTCTCCTCTCCTTTCCTCTAGTCCTTCCCGTCTCTCAGACCACACCCCTACGGCCCCTGTCAGTGTCACCCTCTCCAGCTGCTGTGTTTGCTCAGGGCTTTCTGTGGGTAAGCAAAGCACGTCTCCTGCTCCTTCGCCCAGCTTCATGGTGTCCCGTGTGAGGAGTGTCTTTATCAGGATTAGGCCCTCATAATGAAAAGCATGGTGAGTGTCTCGGCCCGGAGGTTGTGATCGGACAGTGCTGGGACGGATTAACGCAGCATGTAAGTGTTTGGTTGTGCCATAATACTGTGTTTAGGAGTCGGATTCCAATAAGGAAGCTCTCGGTAAGACTTGTTGTACTCCAAAACCAAACAAGCTTCATAAGCCTGACATCTACATCTACGGGAGCATCAGAAACACGTCAAAAATAAATCTGTCGATGTTTCCGAAGAGTTCTGTGTATGTTATTCCTATAGGGAAGAGCTCGGTAGGACTCGCTCAATTCTAAACAAGCTTCTTAAGCTGAACATGAGCTAGGCCTACATCTAGTCAACAGATGTAGCTAAATTAAAAACAAAATATGTAGACTTTCGTAGGAGTTCTGTGTTTGGTATCCACACTGTGTTACTCAATAGTAATTATATACGCTATATACTCACATTAATGCTACACGCATTAGTAGTGATTGCAATATAGCAGACATTATGGGACTTAGTAATGTGAGTTAACTTCCCTCGGAGCTCCGTGACAGATACCCGGGACAGAAAGAAAAGATGGTACGGCAGAAAGAGGCACCTGGGTCCCAGAAATCAGGTGCAACCCTAATAAATATTGAGTCGTACGGCAACAGAATAGCTATCCACTTTAATTGCACATTTTCCCACAGTAATTGCAGGCATAATTAAGACTCTGAGGAGCCTCTGAAACAATCTGTGCAGGTAAGAGGGGAATGTCCAAGAGGAGAGACAGAATGCAGGGATGAGAAAGAGATCTTTCTTTTTTTCATGAAGGGATGAAAAATAGATTTTTCTCTTTTTCATCTCTTCATTCTGCACTCAATTAGTTTAGCCATGGACGGTGTTCGTTGTGGAAGAATTACCTAGTTTGCCATATAACTGACACATCCCCTGGATACCGAAAGCCTCAAGCAGTCTCAGACCAACCGTTTTTGGAGCCAGTGGAGTTTTAAAAGTTAGTTAATAATTAGTCTCTCTCTCTCTCTCTCTCTCTCTCTCTCTCTCTCTCTCTCTCTCTGTGTGTGTGTGTGTGTGTGTGTGTGTGTGTGTGTGTGTGTGTGTGTGTGTGTGTGTGTGTGTGTGTGTGTGTGTGTGTGTGTGTGTGTGTGTGTGTGTGTGTGTGTGTGTGTGTGTAAGAGAGTGTGTGTCTTACCTTTGTGTCAATGTGATAATTCAATTTGGAGGACAAACACAGGGGCACAGCAGACAGCAAGAGGGCACGCAGAGAGGTTTGGAGAAAACATAGGGAGAGAAAAATACCACCATGACTCTTTTTATGTCTCTCCCAGACTCCCACCGTTGCAGACATTTATTCAATGAGACTCTATTCTTTACATACCTCTCTCTGATACTGTTCATTGCGTTTAGGAGAAAAGACATTACTCCCATAATAAAGTGACGGAGATGGGACCAACAGGGGAGAAAACACATTATAAAGGAATGGGAGGGGGCAGTCAACAGACCTTGGCTGTGTCCCAAATAGCACACCCTATTCCCTATATAGTGCACTTTTTTTGACCAGGGCCCTGGTAAAAAATATATTAAAAAAACACCATATAGGGAAGAGGGTGCCATTTGGGACACAATCTCAACTCCCACAACAACAAGCTGGTCCCTGAGGTAAAAGAGAGATGAGGGAAGCCATCAACACCATTGGGAGGGATAGAAGACATTACTGTAATTCCAGGACACATATTCTGAAACTCAAAGGTTGGAGACTTGTGCTAAAAGAACATAGCAAATTAGTAAGTAGCTAAATAACGAGGCATATTTTACAAAATTACAAAGTGCTGTACCTGAAAATGGGATTGTAGTAAGACTGATAATGGGAGTAGTAGTGTAAGACTGATTTTGAGATATACTGGAACATCAACAATATACTGTATACAAACCAGGCTAATGTACAGTATCTTAGACATACAGGAACCACTCAGATCATGTCATGGCTAACACAGGGGCAAAAGTTGGATGTACTGATTTCAACAGTGAATGAACAGTGAATTAAGGTATTACAACAACAATTCAGTACAATACCTAACATCCTGTAGCCTTCAGGCGATATCACTCATACCATGTTCTTCATGTACTTTTCACATGTTTTCAAACTGACTGAGCAATGTACATTATATTTTAATAGATTAATCCATTTGTATTGTTTAATAAACAGATTATGCAGAGGTGAGAAAATAAATGCATAGATCCTATTTTCATTATAAATGATTGGTTCAATAAGTATGGTAAAACAAGTCCCAGAACCCATATCATTGACATAGTGACTATAATGCTTAGGATGAATCAGATTACTGTCCACTTTCACTTTTCAAATGAGTCATATTTAGCTTTCAAGGCATCATCTTTTTGATAATTGCATGCTGCCTAGGAAGGCCCTCCTTTCATTTAACAATTATGTGTCTCTGAGACTTTAAGTGACATATTCTTTAGTAGCATTCCAAACGGCACCCTATTGCCTAAGTAGTGCCCTGTGTAGGGAATAGTGGGCCATTTGGGACGCAGCCTTTAGAGTGAGTTATATTTGGCCAAGTTTCTTCGTCTTTTCTCCTCAGATCTAAAAAGGCTCCGACGAGAGGGAGAGGCGGCCGGAGAAGTCTGTCAAGCAACTGTGAATGTTAGAACTTCTAAAGGAGTGTGGGAAGAAGGAGAACAGGGAAGGAGTGAGTGTGTAATAAGAAGAAATGATAAAGAAATGGCGTGAGAGAGATGGTGTGTTTAGGAGAAGGGGTGGGTGAAGGAAAGAGGGAGGGAGACAGCGAGAGAGAGTACAGTTTTGCCTTATAAGAGCAGAGTGCAGTGACCGTGAAAGTGCTTAAATAAACACTGCAAGAGAGTAGGAGCCGGAGGGAGGGAGGGCGAGAGAGAGTGGGCCACTCAGAGGAAGAAAGAGAGCAAAGAGTGAGAGAGAAAAAGAGAGAGCATGTCATCCTTACGGGGAGGGGAGAAAGTTAGGGAGAAAGGCCACTCAGTAGGAGGGAGAGAGTGAAAGCCAAAGAGGGAGGGAGCGAGAAAGGGAGGGAGGCAGATAGAGCAGGTCATTCTTGCGGGGAGGGGAGAAGGCTTGGGAGAGAGGCCACTCAGAAGGAAGGAGAAAGGGAGAGCCAAATAGAGAGAGTAAGAAAGAGAAGGCCACTTGGAGGGAGATTGGAGAGAGAGAGAGAAAGGGAGAAAGAGAGCGCAACAGAACAAGTGATTCATGCATTATACTGTACTTTAGCTCTGTGCCCTGAGAACTGCATAGAGCCTAGGTCGGCCATGTTTCCATACTGTATATGGACTAAGCCTGCTAACAAAGACACCTCACAAACCACAAGAGAGACAGCTTTATTACAATCCGGAGTCTGACTACCCAGATTGAGGTTAGGTGTTGAACTAAGGAAAGAAATTCAATATGTTTTCATTTAAAGATTTTGTTTAATTTGTATGGCTTTACCTACTATTGTGCAGAATACTAAAGTGCAGAGGCACCTGACGAAGCATAGCTTTATTATGCTGGTCTTCAGACAGTGCAGACTACAGGATAGCCAGCTTTCTATGGGCGGCAGGTAGCCTAGCCGTTAAGAGCGTTGGGCCTGGCGCCTCCCGGGTGGCGCAGTGGTTAAGGGTGCTGTACTGCAGCGCCAGCTGTGCCATCAGAGTCCCTGGGTTCGCTGGGGCGGGCCGGGCGCAGTGCGCGCTAACCAAGGTTGCCAGGTGCACGGTGTACCCTCCGACACATTGGTGCTGCTGGCTTCCGGGTTGGATGCGCGCTGTGTTAAGAAGCAGTATGGCTGGTTGGGTTGTGTATCGGAGGACGCATGACTTTCAACCTTCGTCTCTCCCGAGCCCGTACGGGAGTTGTAGCGATGAGACAAGATAGTAGCTACTACAACAATTGGATACCACGAAATTGGGGAGAAAAAGGGGTAAAAAAATTAAATAAAACATTTTAAAAAAGAGCGTTGGGCCTAGAACCTAAAGGTTGCTGGTTTGAATCCCTGAGCTGACTAGGTGAATAATTGGTCTAAGTGCCCTTGAGCAAGGCAATTAATCCTACATTTCTCTGGATAAGAGTGTCTGTTAAAATCACACTTACAGCAAATCTTGACTAATAATGTTGTTAGGGAGAGACAAAAAGGTGTTAGATTGGGCAATTAAGATAGAGGTCCTTTGTACTGTATCTCTATGTGCTCAACATACTACAGGGAGGAGGTCAGAGAACTGGCAGTGTGGTGCCAGGACAACAACCTCTCCCTCAATGTGAGCAAGACAAAGGAGCTGACCATGGACTACAGGAAAAGGCGAGCCGAACAGGCCCCCATTAACATCGACGGGGCTGTAGTGGTGCGGGTCGAGAGTTTTAAGTTACTTGGTGTCCACATCACCAACAAACTATCATAGTCCAAACGTATCAAGACAACCGTGAAGAGGGCATGACTAAACCTTTTCCCCCTCAGGAGACAAGATTTGGCATAGGCCCCCAGATCCTCAAAAGGTTCTACAGCTGCACCATCGAGAGCATCCTGACCGGTTGTATCACAGCCTGGTATGGCAACTGCTCGGCATCTGACCGTAAGGCGCTACAGAGGGTAGTGCGAACGGCCCAGTACATCAATGGGGCCAAGCTTCCTGCCATCCAGGACCTAAATAATACGCTGTGTCAGAGGAAAGCCCATAAAATTGTCAGAGATGGCACCCAAGTTATAGACTGTTTTCTCTGCTACCGCACGGCAAGCGGTACCAAGTCTAGGACCAAAAGGCCCCTCAACAGCTTATACCCCCAAGCCATTAGACTGCTGAACAATTCATAAAAATCGCCACCAGACAATTTACATTGACCCCCCCTTGTACACTGCTGCTACTCGCTGTTCTTTTGTTATGTCACTTCGCCCCCACCTACATGTAATGATTACCTCAACTAGCCTATACCCCTGCACACTGACTCGGTACCGGTGCCCCCTGTGTGGGCCCCCCGGTGCCCACTTTTAATTGTTAGTTTTTATTTTAGCCTACTTGGTAAATATTTTCTTTTTTAAAACTGCATTGTTGGTTTAGGGTTTGTAAGTAAGCATTTAACGGTAAAGTCTACACTTGTTGTATTCCGCGCATGTGGCAAATAAAGTTTGATTTGATACTACACCATTTTATGTTTGCAATTACCCTTTGAGTATGTGCATACTACTGGTCACGTGGTGTGTGTGTTTGATACTGTATGTACTTATGCATGTCTGCATTGATGCACGTCCAATTACAGACACGGTTATTAATGGGTATACACAGTGTTTTATATGTCATTCCATAGATTATGTACATTACACTCTGCTTTGACAAGGCACCAGCTGTTATCTCTCACTTAGAGGTTGGTATGTTAGTGTGTATCGTCTGGGTCTGGGGATCAAAGGTCAGATATTCAACTGTCACTTCCAGTCCCAAAGTCTGCACTTTGTTACACTTACATCTGTGTGTGTTTGCGTGAGACGCTGTACTACCTTCCCGTGTGAGATGCATGTGGGCTGAGGGGTGAGTGACAGGGTTGGATGAGGGATGGCAGATGGGGGGGGGGGGGGTGTTGCTCTACCCTGGCATAGCATTCATGTCTCTATTTCTCAACTCTCTGTCATTTTATCTGCCTCCTCATACCTCCTACCCTGTCTCTGCCTTTCTCTCTCTCCCTCCCTTGCTCTATCGCTCCATTGGCTCGAGGCGATGCTGTCCGTTCCCCTCTCTCACTCTGTGATGGAGAGATGGCCTGTGGAGTGAGAGGGCAATGAAGCGATGGAGGCCCTCGGTAGAAGGAGGGATGGAGATATTTACGTACTCCTACTTCCCCTCTGCCACCTGCCTTCTACTTTACTGGATGGAAACTTCTTCTCCCTGTCCATCACTCTTTCTCAAAACCAATCCATCCATCCATACTATCTTTGTCTACTACAGTAAGACAGAAATCGTTCTGTACATTAAAACTTCTTAGGGCTGCAATCCTGTTAACGGGATCGATATGACAACAGCCAGTGAAAGTGCAGGGCGCCAAATTCAAAACAACAGAAATCTCATAATTAGAATTCCTCAAACATACATGTATCTCATACCGTTTTAAAGGTAATCTTGTTGTTAACACCACCCACCACGCGAAAGCACCACAAACTATTATGTTAGGTCACCACCAACTCACAGAAAAACACAGCCATTTTTCCAGCCAAAGAGAGGAGTCACAAAAAGCACAAATAGAGATAGAATGAATCACTAACCTTTGATGATCTTCATCAGATGACACTCATAGGACTTCATGTTACACAATACATGTATGTTTTGTTCGATAAAGTTCATATTTTAAAAAATCTCAGTATACATTGGCGCGTTACGTTCACTAGTTCCAAAAACATCCGGTAATATTGCAGAAAGCCACATAATTTTACAGAAATACTCATTATAAATGTTGATGAAAATACAATTGTTAGACATGGAAATATAGATATACCTCTCCTTAATGCAACCGCTGTGTCAGATTTCAAAAAAACTTTACGGAAAAAGCAAACCATGCAATAATCTGAGAACGGCGCCCAGAAATAAAATACAATTATCCACCATGTTGGAGTCATCAGAAATCAGAAATAACATTATAAATATTCCCTTACCTTTGATGATCTTCATCAGAATGCACTCCCAGGAATCCTAGTTCCACAATAAATGTTTGATTTGTTCGATAATGTCCATTATTTATGTCCAAGTAGCTACTTTTGTTAGGGCGTTTAGTACACAAGTCCAAACGCTCGTGCAGGTCCAGCCGAAAGTTGGACGAAAACTTTAAAAAGTTATATTACAGGTCATAGAAACATTTCAAACTAAGCGTAGAATCAATCTTTAGGATGTTTTTATCATAAATCTTCAATAACGTTCCAACCGGAGAATTCCATTACCTGTAGAAAAGCCGTGGAACGCAGGTCGCTAATCAAGTGAAATGCGCGTGACCAGGACCTGGCTCTCTGCCAGACCACTGACTCAAAGAGCTCTCATCTGGCCCCATATCACAGTAGAAGCCTCATTCAAGTTTCTAAAGACGGTTGACTTCTAGTGGAAGCCTTAGGATGTGCAACATAACCAATATCCCACTGTGTATTCAATAGGGGTTGGGTTTAAAATCGACCAACCTCAAATTTCCCACTTCCTGTTTGGATTTCTTCTCAGGTTTTTGCCTGCCATTTGAGTTCTGTTATACTCACATACATCATTCAAACAGTTTTAGAAACTTCAGAGTGTTTTCTATGCAGTATTAATAATAATAGGCATATATTAGCAACTGGGACTGAGGAGCAGTTTGTTTACTCTGGGCACCTCTGGGCATCTTTCATCCAAGCAACTAAATACTGCCCCTACAGCCATAAGAAGTTAATGAACACGCCATTAACAATGATACTAATGATACAATGATACAAGTAACTTACAGACAATAAGTACCTATTCAAATATTTGTATTATTATATAACAACCAGCTTATCCTTAACTAAACACACTGGAGTAGGCCTCAACTGTCATTCACCAACCCTGCATTCCAAAATGTCATCCTATTCTCTATATAGTGCACTGCTGTTACCAGAGCCCATACTGCACTAAATAAGGAATAAGGTGCCATTTGGGACACCACCCGTTTCCAACATGCTTCATTATCTTCTCTCTCATCTTAACGAGCCATTTCTGCATATTGGAACAATTTGTCTCGGTAATGTAGTCAATTTAGCAATTCGCCTTTTCCTCAGAGTTTTCACTGCTGGAAAAACGTTAGCGGCCCTAGCAGTGTCAGCGGCTCAGAATCCAGCGGTTTTGGGAGCCAGGCGCTCAATATCATAATCGTGCATTACGGCTCCAATGCTCTATACCGATCAGCACCTGAGGTCAGGAGAAGTGTCACTTAGATGTGATAGAAGCGGCTCTGTTGTGGAGTCACGGACCTCCTCTCCCTCCTCTTCTCAGCATTATCATTACATTGCAGGTGTACCAGGTACTAAAGGTGAGCAAGGTGATATCCCTGATGTGGAGTTACGTGCAGCTTTAACTCTGTATCATCGTTACTGTCCACACCATTAGTAAAGCCATACATAATGGTATTGATCCCTGCACCCCATTTACATTCTAATCATTCTGGCCTAATTGCGATTTTAATATCATTCCGCTGTCTTCCACTGGGTCCCTCCATTGTGATGTAAGTGTATAGTTGTGGGCATGTTGCTTGACCCTTACTGTACCTCATTATATGGTGACATCTCTGTATGCTCAATCAGAATAACTCTAATCTAGTGCAATTAGCATCTACCTATAATTAAGTGACTTCTAATTGTATCCATGGTGGCGCTGCCGGATTGTTTTGCTAATGTGTGTACGATTCGCGTTTCAAAAGGCGACCTTGAGTAATCACCCTACCTCTCTGTCTCTCTTTCGAGTCCTTACCTCGTTTCTGCCTCTCAGTAAGCTGTGCACATACTGTTGCACCAGAGTATATTTGCCAACAACCACTGTGGTTTTGGTGAGGTTGGACACAGAGCGAGTGAGAGGTTTTTGTAAACAACACATACAGCAACTATTTTTGCAACACAAGATTTTCAAATGTGTTCAAGTTGAAATGTCTTTCTTATACATGACAACACAATACAACACATCTGCATGGTTGTGCCGATTAATGTAAAATGGCTAGCCCTGCACCGTGCACCATTCCATTCTATTGGGTCACAGTAACAGGTTGGATGTGTCTTTGTTGCTATAGGGACATCATCCAGTCTTTGCATCACTTTGATGTGCATAAATGAGTATCTTTATCAAAGTGTACAGCAGCACAATGAGGAGTTAATTGAGGTACAGTGTGTTTGTCTCGGACTGAATGCACTAACATCGCATTGATCGGACTGCCTTGTTTATGTCACATTTGACTGAGCATGATCAATCCTGTCCTGGCACTTTGATTGATCACCAATATTCTGTCACATGTATCGACCGGGACGGTGGTTAGAATAATGCTGTTGTTCTTCAAACTGTAGTAGAGGAGAGGGCCAAAGTTGCTGAGCTGTTTTGAGCTGTTTTGATTTCCCTGGACCTTACACAAACACATACACACACCCGCATGCACACACACACGTACACACACACACACACACACACACACACTTTCCTTTCTTTTCTCATTATCCCTCCTTTCTTCCCCATTCTTGACTTAACATTTTTCCAAAGCCTCTCCCAGGTCTTAGAATTCTCTTTCTCCCCACAGTTCTGTCTCTCTATATCCACAGTTTTGACTCCATCCATCTCGGTCTCTCGCCTCCCTCTACCTTCTCCCTCATCCATCTCTCCCATTTGCCCATTCATATCCTTAGAGTTTTCTCTCCACTCCGAACTGTGTCATGACAACCAACTCTCTCCCCTTCTCTCTATTTCTGAAGCCAATACACGTACACACGCGCGCACTCACTCGCCAAACACACACTCACACGTGCGCGCACTCACCAAGCACACACACAATGTACAGGTACGCACACGCACACCCCCAACAAACACATTCTCTCTTGCTCACGGACAAACACAAGCACACACACAGACCTGTCCGGCCCCCTCTCCTCTCCCCTCCCCCTCTCTCCTCAGAGCGGGGCCAATTAAAGAACATCCCAGTTTCTTCCCTGGCTCTACCAAGGAGCTCTCCAGGGCCACTAATTAAACACAAGTCCTCTTTCTCTCTGTCCCTCCCTCCCTCATCACCTCTCTCCATCTGTCGCCCCTCTCTTGCCCCCTCTTCTCCCACTTTTCCCACTTTGTCTCTTTTCCTCGACCTGAAATTTACCCATGTAATACTCTCTCTCTCTCCTGCATTTATCAGGGCTGGGTGTTGAAATATACATTGAGATACCTCACTGGTCTTTAGAGTCTCTGGACACTTAACCATGCAGGGCTCTCTCTAGCAATGCTCCTGATGCTGCTCTGTCATCTAGTTCATTGCTAATGGGATAGTAGCCGTAGAAACACTGTGTGAACTCGCTCAGGAATGCTTATACCTGACCTAGTGATATGCCGATCACTGTTCCCTCCGATTAAATGATGCCACTAAAAGCATATGTATCAGTGGTCCAATTACAAAACCGACATACTGTCAATTCATAGGAGTCGTCATACTGTTTCATCAATATTTATTTAGTAAATTAACTTGATATGACACTTTTTCCTGCCAGGAAAATAGCATCAACACAAAAAGTAATTGTGTGGGAGGAAAGGAGATGCCTCAGGTCTTACTAGAGACACCAACTGATTGATAACAGATTTTTATTTCCATCATCCAGCCAAGATCACCCAACTCTCGCTCCATATTTCAATCCTGCATCCCTGAAGCAAAGCTAATCCTATCTAAACTACTAGGATTCCTTCCCTTTCCCCATCCCACTCCTCTTTTTCTCTTATGTTCTGTTGTTCCTGAAGTGGCACTAATCTTCCCCCTCTCTCCTTTTCATCTCTTCTTTCCTCCCTATCGTGTTTTTATGATCTGTCGTTACCAGAGCATGACTAATCTCCCCCTTCCATGGCAGCTCTGTCTCTGCTCCATCCCCCCTCCCCTGTCCCTCATTGTTCTCTTCCTCCCTCCATCTCTCCTCTTTGTGCTCTAGCACCTAACATTTCTTCACCTCTGCCTGTAATGGTATTTACTTCCATCTCTCCTCCCTCTAACTCCATCTCCATCTCTTCTGTCCACTCTCCTCTCTGGTGTAGCTACATGGACAGGGATTACTGTGGGACTGTTTAAAGAAACAAGTCAATGAATCAATGTAAGTTAAAAAGAAATATATATATATATCCAAAAATATATATTGTTGCATACAATGGGTAGGTGCAATGAAATGTGTTATTTTACAGGGTCAGCCATAGCAGTACGCCACAACAGGAGCAAATTAGGGTTAAGTTCCTTGCTCAAGGGCACATCAACAGATGTTTCACCTTATCGGTTTAGGCATTCAAGCCAGTGACCTTTCAGTTACTGGCCTAATGCTCTAACCGCTAGGATACCTGCTTCAAGTTGTACTCTCCTCACATGTTCTAAGGAAAGATGTAAAACAAATAGACTTGATCTGACATTTAAACAGCATATGCAGGGGAGGAATGAAGAGGAACAATTCTGATGCTTCAGGAGGAAGACAACGTGCATTGGGAATTGAAACGATTTCTATGAGATACAGAGATTCTATAGGTTCGGTCTCGGCTGACAGTTCATTCATTTAGTAGCAGCGTTCCCTCACACACATATGTTCCTACACCCTGTACATTCATCTGTATCTGACAGGCCAAAGAGAGAGAGAGAGTCCTCAATGGCATCCAATTCCCTATATAGTAACCTATTATTCCCTAAAGTAGTGTACTATGTAGGGAATAGGGTGCCATTTGGGACGCTGCGGATAGAGCACGTAACTGTAGGGAGCCCTGACTTCCAGCACCACGATGGTTGTGGATATCTGCAGTACCCACATAATTACAGCCTTATCTGAGCCATTCTCAGGCCCTCATTCACTGACAGCAAATGAAAAGGCCCCAATTAAGCAATTATCTTTAAAGGTAGGAGCCTAATTCAGTCATTTGAGCTCCAAAGAAACCAAGGGGACAATGCCAGCCACCGCAGCTGTCAGGCAATTGAGAGAGTAGGGCTAAAAGCATTAAGGAAGGAGATAAAGCAGAAGGGTTGTCGTCGTGTAATACTCTAATGGAAAAAGCTAGTGAAGATTACACTTGACAGTATTTCTCCTTCCTTAGTTTTTTAGTTCTTGTTTTTTTCTAGTTCTTGATCACAAACCAGAACTCTTTGTCTTAATCAAAAATGTCTAACACAAGCTATACAACTGGTCTGTCTTTTTTGCCTCATGTCTCAACCCATAGCCCCTCGCTTCTCTCCCCAGTTCGCTCTCCAACAGAAGCTTTGACGAGATGCTAAACACTGCTGTCATTTTCTCTCTTTCTCTCTCGCTCTCTCTCTCCCCCCTGTTGAGAGAAGCCATTATGGCCATTTTGACTCTCTCTAATTGGTCCTCCCTCCCAACGTCTCCCCACTCGTGTATTCACTGTAATGGACCCCCCCCCCTTCCCCACCACCCCCTCATATGTGTGTCCCTGTTTTATATGATGAAACATATATATATATTTGTAAATTAATCCACCTCCTCCCATCCGTAATACCACAATCCCTCTACACCCCCTTTCCTGTTTTGCTCATTTGTAGCAGAAGCGGTTAGTTTATGGACACCCTTCAAATACAGGAAAGGGGGTGTAGGAGACAAGACTCATTGACTGCAAGTATGGTTAAGGGCAGTGTATGGTTCTCTTTATGGTGCAGTTCATTTTGCTATCCATTTCATCTAGACTATTGTAGTCTGTAAGTGTAACATTTTTCAGTCGGTCAACACATTTTATCATTAGGAATAAGGTTTTGAAGTATCTGTCCTATATCTAGGAGATATATGAAACATTGTTCGTTTTTTGGACACATTTAACCCCTTCCTGGGGGGGTGGGGCAAAAAACTATTTCCAAACTTCCATTCGTTTTTTAAACAGGTACCAGGTTACATTCAGACGAGTCCTGTGACCATTGCGGTGGTCGTAGAGTCAATAGACTCTTAAGGATTTTAATAAGCCCTTCCCATTGATTAGCCTACTGTCATTTCGGAAGTGTTCTTAGGTGTGAAGAGGATTCAATCGAGAGGATACTTAAGAAGATTCAAATCAAACCAAATGTTATTGATCTCATACTGTACACATGGTAAGCAGATGTTAATGCGAGTGTAGCGAAATGCTTGTGCTTCTAGTTCCGACCATGTAATATCTAACAAGTAATCTAACAATTTCACAACAACTACCTTATACACACAAGTGTAAAGGAATGAATAAAAAATATGTACATATAAATATATGGATGAGCGATTGCCGAACGGCATAGACAAGATGCAGTAGATGGTATAGAGTACAGTATATACATATGAGATGAGTAACGTAGGGTATGTAAACATTATATAAAGTGGCATTGTTTAAAGTGACTAGTGATACATTTATTACATCCTATTTTCAATTATTAAAGTGGCTCAAGATTTTTGTCAGTATATTGGCACCAGCCACTCAATGTTAGTGATGACTGTTTAACAGTCTGATGGCTTTGAGATAGAAGCTATTTGTCAGTCTCTCGGTCCTAGCTTTGATGCCCCTGTACTGATCTCGCCTTCTGGATGATAGAGGGGTGAACAGGCCGTGGTTCGGGTCGTTGTTGTCCTTGATGATCTTTTTGGCCTTCCTGTGACATCGGGTGGTGTAGGTGTCCTGGAAGGCCCCCGGTGATGCGTTGTGCAGACCTTACTAACCCCTGGAGAGCCTTGCAGTTGTGTGCGTAGCAGTTGCCGTACCAGGCGCTGTTGCACCTTCTTCACCACGCTGTCTGTGTGGGTGGACCATTTCAGTTTGTCCTTGATGTGTATGCTAAGGAACTTAAAACTTTCCACCTTCTCCACTACTGTCCCGTCGATGTGGATAGTGGGGTGCTCCCTCTGCTGTTTCCTGAAGTCCACGATCATCTCCTTTGTTTTGTTGATGTTGAGTTAGAGATTATTTTCCTGACACCACACTCCAAGGGCCCTCACCTCCTCCCTGTAGACTTGTTGGGTAATCAAGCCTACCACTGTAGTGTCATCTGCAAACTTAATGATTGAGTTGGAGGCATGCATGGCCACGAAGTCATGGGTGAACAGGGAGTACAGGAGAGGGCTGAGAACGCACCCTTGTGGGGCCCCAGTGTTGAGGATTAGCGGGGTGGAGATGTTGTTTCCTACCCTCACCACCTGGGGGTGGCCCGTCAGAAAGTCCAGGACCCAGTTGCACAGGGCGGGGTCGAGACCCAGGGTCTCAAGCTTAATGACGAGTTTGGAGGGTACTATGGTGTTAAATGCTGAGCTGTAGTCGATGAACAGCATTCTTACATAGGTATTGCTCTTGTCCAGATGGGTTAGGGCAGTGTGCAGTGTGATTGCGATTGCATCGTCCTATTGGGGCGGTAAGCAAATTGGAGTGGGACTAGGGTGTCAGATAGGGTGGAGGTGATATGATCCTTGACTAGTCTCTCAAAGCACTTCATGATGACTGAAGTGAGTGCCCCGGGGCGATATTTGTTTAGCTTAGTAATGTTAGCTTTCTTGGGAACAGGAACGATGGTGGCCCTCTTGAAGCATGTGGGAACAGCAGACTGGGATAGGGATCTTTTGAATATGTCCGTTAATACACCAACCAGCTGGTCTGCGCATGCTCTAAGGACGTGGCTAGGGATGCCGTCTGGGCCGGCAGCCTTGCGAGGATTAACACGTTTAAATGTTTTAGCGGGCCGTGTCGTGGCACTGTATTGTCCTCAAAGCGAGCAAAGAAGTTGTTTGGTTTGTCTGGGAGCAAGACTTCGGGGTCCGCGATGGGTCTGGTTTTCTTTTTGTGGTCCGTGATTAACTGCCACATACCTCTCATGTCTGAGCCAGTGAATTGCGACTCTACTATTGTCTCTATACTGACCCTTAGCTTGTTTGATTGCCTTGCGGAGGGAATAGCTACACTGTTTGTATTTGGTCATGTTTTCGGTCACCTTGCCCTGATTAAAAGCAGTGGTTCGCGCTTTCAGTTTTGCGCGAATGCTGCCATCAATTCACGGTTTCTGGTCGGGAAAGTTTTAATTGTCGCCGTGCACTTGCTAATAAACTCGCTCACCGAATCAACATATACATCAATGTTCTTGTTCAACGCTATCCGGTACATATCCCAGTCCACGTGATCGAAGCAATAAGCATGGAATCAGATTGGTCAGACCAGTGTTGAACAGACCTGAGCACGGGCGTTTCCTGTTTTAGTTTCCGTCTATAGGCTGGGAGAAACAAAATGGAGTCGTGGTCAGATATGCTGAAAGGAGGGCGAGGGAGGGCTTTGTATGCATCGCGGAAGTTAGAGTAACAATGATCCAGAATTTTTCCAGCCCGGGTCGCACATTCGATATGCTGATCAAATTTAGGGAGCCTTGTTTTCAGATAAGCCTTGTTAAAATCCCCAGCTACAATAAATGCAGCCTCAGGTAATGTGGTTTCCAGTTTACATAGGGTCCAATGAAGTTCTTTCAGGGCCGTCGAGGTGTCTGCTTGGGGGGGGGTGTACACGACTGTGATTATAATCAAAGAGAATTCTCTTGGTAAATAATGCGGTCGGCATTTGATTGTAAGGAATTCTAGGTCAGGTGAACAAAAGGACTTGAGTTCCTGTATGTTGTTGTGATCACACCACAACTCGTTAGTCATAAGGCATACACCCACGCCTTTCCTCTTACCAGAGAGATTTTTGTTTCTGTCGGCGCGATGCGTGAAATAACCAGGTGGCTGTACCGACTCTGATAACGTAGCCATGTTTCCGTGAAACAGAGAATGTTACAATCTCTGATGTCTCTCTGGAAGGCTACCCTTGCTCGGATTTTGTCTACTTTGTTGTCAAGAGACTGGACATTGGCTAGTATAGCTATATAGTGAAATGGGCACTGGTCAAAAGTTGTGCAGTATAATAGGGAATAAGGTTCCAATTGAGACTTAGCCTGTACCTGTTTGATCAACAGAGCAGTCTCCAGGTCCAGTCTGTGCACAAGGCTCAAACTAAGGCCACGGAAATCAAGGAGTTTTGAGTTCCTCCCTGACTGGATCTATCAATACTTAGTCCACAGACTCCATTCACACATCTTTCATCAACAAGTGCTGCTTTAATATGCTCATTTATACACTCGGATTGAGTTGGCCCCAGATGGCAGAGTGTTGTTCTACATAAAGAGCCGTCAAAAGCTTAGACCGCAGCCATAAAATATTAAGTTTAAAGGAGTCCGTAAGGATCCTGCCAAGGACGGAAATCAAGACAAAGTGCCGGGTCGATCCTAAAAATAGATGTATCATCCCCAACACGTACAGGGCTGGTTTGAAATGGATAAATCCTAGCTAACAGCGCAGTTTATTTTCATTTTTTAAAGTTTCCAATAAACTGGGACATCATCCAAAATCCAGTTATTCTGTTTGACTTAGCTAACTCAGGAGAATGATGGGAAAAGCCCAGAGTACCTGTACTGTACATCTGTGTATTTAGAGACAGGACGCTTGATCATACATGTTGACAGAAAATACAGATTCCTTGGCTATAGAATGCAACTGTGTCTCTCTTTCAATCTCTATCAATCCCAATAGGCCAACTGACAAAACAACCCACACACCACCAGCCCTAAAGGCCCTAATTCAGTAAACAGACTCTGCACTGAAATCAATACAGCTAACCTGTGGGTTTCCTAGACTGGTTTCAGTGCAGCGTCTGTGGTGGTATCTAATGGCGCTTTTCCACTGCAGGTCATGTCGTGGATATCACGGTTCCTATTTAATTTCCATTTGCCCATGGCCCACTTGATTCCTGGAATCAAGAGGGATATTCAGCCTAGTTTGATATCTGGTACTGACCTCAAACCAATTAGGCAGGTGGGTGCGGTTACAAATGGCCATACTCAATGATTGGTCTCACGCAATGATCTCACAGTGTTTTTTATTGAATATTTAAAACATACAACATAATTGCAGTGAAGCCGCTCAACAACTACATCACATTAGTAATTTAACAGACTCCCATCCAGAGTGACAAACAGAAGCAACCAGGATCAACGGGCACGTCGACAGATCTCCCATCAGCACTCCAAGAGCCCCCCCACAGTTCCCCAAGAGCTGCCCCTCAACCATTCAAGACCCCCCCCATAGACCCCCCTCTGAGAAAAAAAATAATCCATTCCATTCCACACCCCCAAGACCCCCTCTCAATGCACCAACAACCAATTCAAAGAACAAAAGAGAAAAAATAGAAAGACAAATGAAAATAGAAAACAACAATGCATAAATAAAACAAAAGACATCAAGGACAACCTAAATCAAAACAGCAAAGCCAACTGAATATGTTTTGAGTGCATTTATGGCACTATTTACGTGTGTGTCCATGTATGTGCACGTGTGCATTTGAATGAGTGAGTGTGTATATTGCATTTGTACAAACACCTGCACGGCATTCAGCCTCAGGCAGACCGACATTAACTGTAACAACACTGCCCCTCAGTGTCATTCAAACTTACTTTTTGCTATGTTTTATTTTGACTTTATTTTTTGACTTTTATCTTTGACTGTCATTCTATCCCCGCCCAGCAACTCCACTCCCACTTGTCTCCAATTCCACATTCCAACCCTCAGCTTCCCTCAGTCCATCCCAGTGTTGCATATGTGGTTAATACTCATTCACGAGTCACTGGCGCCAAGGTAATTCTGACTACGAACAGTACAACTACACTAACAAATAACTGTAAAGCTAAAAAAACGAATAATGGACGCAGACAATTGGTCAGTTGGAGACGTCCAAATGCTTTTGAGCATCTACGCAGACTCCAGCATCCAGAGACAACTGGATTCTTCCACCAGGAATGAAAAGATCGTCAAAATAATTTTGGATACATTAGCCGAGATGGGAATCGATCGGTCAGTAAAACAGTGCAAGGAAAAAATGTAGAAACTCAAAGAAGAATATGAAAAGACAAAAAACAACAACAAAAGCATCTGAACGTCGCAGTGAGCTACTCATTTCTCCTAAGTGGATATTATCTATTTTCCATCTCTCTCACCTGTCCATCTCCTCATTTGAATTCCATGATGTCACTGTCACTTGTCCACTCAAGCTTAACATTGTTGTCATCTCTAATCAAAGTTTATTTGTCTTGTGCGCCGAATCCAACAGGTGTAGACCTTACAGTGAAATGCTTATTTTTCCTTTATTTACAGGCTCTAACCAATAGTGCAAAAAAAGTTATTAGGTGAACAATAGGTAAGTAAAGAAATAAAACAACAGTAAAAAGACAGGCTATATACATTAGCCAGGCTATAAAAGTAGCCAGGCTACGTACAGACACCGGTTAGTCAGGCTGATTGAGGTAGTAAGTACATGTAGATATGATTAAATTGACTATGCATACTGTATATGATGAACAGAGAGTAGCAGTAGCGTTAAAGAGTGGTTGGAGGGTGGTGGGTGGCGAGACACAATGCAGATAGCCCGGTCAGTCAATGTGCGGGAGCACTGGTTGGTCGGCCCAATTGAAGTAGTATGTACATGAATGTATAGTTAAAGTGACTATGCATATATGATGAACAGAGAATAGCAGCAGCGTAAAAAGCGGGGTTGGGGGGGTTGGGGGCGGAGCACAATGCAAATAGTCCGGGTAGCCATTTGATTACCTGTTCAGGAGTCTTATGGCTTGGGGGTAAAAACTGTTGAGAAGCCTTTTTGTCCTAGACTTGGCACTCCGGTACCACTTGGCATGAGAGGACAGTCTATGGCTGGGGTGGCTGGGGTCTTTGACAATTTTTGTGCCTTCCTCTGACACCACCTGGTGTATAGTTCCTGGATGGCAGGCAACTTAGCCCCAGTGATGTACTGGGCCGTACGCACTACCCTCTGTAGTGCCTTGCAGTCAGAGGCTGAGCAAATGCTGTACCAGGCTCTCGATGTTGCAGCTGTAGAACCTTTTGAGGATCTCTGGACCCATGCTAAATCTTTTTATTTTCCTGAGGGGTAATAGGCTTTGTTGTGCCCCCTTCACGACTGTCTTGGTGTGTTCGGACCATTCTAGTTTGTTGTTGATGTGGACACCAAGGAACTTGAAGCTCTCAACCTGCTCCACTACAGCCCCGTCGATGAGAATGGGGACGTGCTCGGTGCTCCTTTTCCTGTAGTCCACAAGCATCTCCTTGGTCTTGGTTATAGGTTGTTATTCTGGCACCACCCAGCCAGGTCTCTGACCTCCTCCCTATAGGCTGTCTCGTCGTTGTCGGTGATCAGGCCTACCACTGTTGTGTCGTCTGAAAACTTAATGATGGTGATGAAGTCGTGCCTGGCCATGCAGATGTGGGTGAAAAGGGAGTACAGGAGGGGACTGAGCACGCACCCCTGGGGAGCTCCAGTGTTGAGGATCAGCGTGGCAGATGTGTTGCTACCTACCCTCAACACCTGGGGGCAGCCCGTCAGGAAGTCCAGGATCCAGTTGCAGAGGGAGGTGTTTAGTCCCAGGACCCTTAGCTTAGTGATGAGCTTTGAGAGTACTATGGTGTTGAACGCTGAGCTGTAGTCAATGAATAGCATTCTCTTATAAGTGTTCATTTTGTCCAGGTGGGAAAGGGCAGTGTGGAATGCAATAGAGATTACATCATCAGTGGATCTGTTCGGGAGGTATGCAAATTAGAGTGGGTCTAGGGTTTCTGGGATAATGGTGTTGATGTGAGCAATTACCAACCTTTCAAAGCACTTCATGGCTACGGACGTGAGTGCTATGGGTCTGTAGTCATTTAGGCAGGTTGCTTTTGTGTTCTTGGGCACAGGGACTATGGTGGTCTGCTTGAAACATGTTGGTATTACAGACGCAATCAAGGACATGTTGAAAATGTCAGTGAAGACACCTGCCAGTTGGTCAGCACATGCCCAGAGCACACGTCCTGGTAATCCGTCTGGCCCCGCAGCCTTGTGTTTGTTGACCTGTTTAAAGGTCTTACTCACGTCGGCTACGGAAAGCGTGATCACACAGTCGTCCGGAACAGCTGATGCTCTCATGCATGCCTCAGTGTTGCTTGTCTCGAAGCGAGCATAGAAGTGATTTAGCTCATCTGGTAGGCTCATGTCACTGGACAGCTCGCGGCTGTGCTTCCCTTTGTAGTCTGTAATAGTTTGCAAGCCCTGACGAGCGTCAGAGCCGGTGTAGAATGATTCAATCTTAGCCCTGAATTGACGCTTTGCCTGTTTGATGGTTCGTCGTAGGGCATAGCAGGATTTCAATCGCCCATCACAAGCCCTTAGAGAGTTCCTCAATAAGCTTGATACCTTGATAAGTTCATTTCCTGACAATGGCTTACCGCTCTTTGTACTTGGCGACTTCAACCTTCCGATGTCTGCCTTGTAGTTATTTATTTCAAACTCTCTCTTTCCCCTCCTTGCCTCTTTTAACCTCACCCTTTCCCAGTCCACTCCAACTCACAATGCAGGCAATATGCTTGACCTCATCTTTACTAGAGGATGTTCACCTACTAATCTCACTGCAACCCACCTCCAGGTTTCTGATCACCACTTTGTTTAATTTTCTGTCTCCCTTTCCACCAACCCTAGCCATTCAGCCCCTACCCAGATGGCCATGTGCCGTCGCAGTCTTCGCTCTCTCTTTCCTACTACTCTCTCCTCTTCTATCCTATCATCTCATCCTTCTGCTAAATCCTTCGCCCTCCTGTCTTCTGATTCTGCCTCTTCAACCCTACTCTCCTCCTTTTCTGCATCCTATGACTCGCACTGTCCCCTTTTCCCCCCGACCCGGCTTAGCCCTCCCCTCATGTTCCGTGGCTGAGTGACTCATTGCGAGCTTACAGAATAGCAGCCGAGAGCAGCCGAGAGGAATAGCTAAAATAACTAAACTTCCGGAGGACCTATCATCTTTTTACTCCCTCCTCTCTTCCTTGTCTTCCTCTGTATTCACTGCTAAAGCCACTTTCTACCACACTCAATGTCAACCTTCTGCCTCTAACCATAGGAAACTCTTTTCAACCTTCTCCTCCCTCCTTAATCCTCCACCCTCTCCCCCTCCGTCCTCCCTCTTTATGAACGATTTTGTCAACCACTTTGAAAAGAAGGTTGATGACATCCGCTTCTCATTCACTCAGCCTCATTCACTCACACAGAACTACCCTACTCCTTGACCTCTGTCTCCTCGCTCTCTCCAGATAAAATCCTGCAACTAGTGAGGCCCGGTCACCCGTAAACCTGCCTACTCGACCCCATCCTCTCCTCCCTTCTCCAGACCATCTCTGGAGACCTTCTCCCAATCCTCACCAACCCATCCCTGACCACTGGCTGCGTCCCCTCTGACTTCAAAATGTCCCGAATCACTCCCCTCCTCATCAAACCAACACTCAACTCCTCTGACATCAAAAACTATACACTGGTATACCTTCTTTCTTTTCTTTCCAAACACTTGAGCGTGCTGTCTCTGACCAACTCTCTCACTATCTCTCTCTGAACGATCTTCTTCACCCCAACCAGTCAAGACAGGTCACTCAGCTGAGACTGCTCTTCTCTGTGTCACGAGGCTCTCCGCACTGCCAAAGCTAAATCTCTATCCTCTGTTCTCATCCTCCTAGATCTATCTGCTGCCTTCAACACCATGAACCATCAGATTCTACTCTTCATCCTCTTAGTGCTGGCTGTCTCAAGCTCTGCACACTTTTGGATTGTATACTACTTGGCAAACCGCTCCTGGTGTCCCCCAGGGTTTGGTTCTAGGCCCTCTCCTCTTCTCTCTATACACCAATTCACCCGGCTCTGTCATAACCTCACATTGTCTCTCCTATCATTGCTATGCGAATGACACTCAACTACTTTTCTCCTTCCAGCCTTCTGAATAGGTTTGCAAAAATGATTTTAAAAACCTGTTTTTGCTTTGTCATTATGGGGTATTGTGTGCAGACTGATGAAGGGAAAAAACTATTTAAACACTTTTAGACTAAGGCTGTAATGTAACAACATGTGGAAAAAGTCAATCAAATCAAATCAAATGTATTTATATAGCCCTTCGTACATCAGCTGATATATCAAAGTGCTGTTCAGAAACCCAGCCTAAAACCCCAAACAGCAAGCAATGCAGGTGTAGAAGCACGGTGGCTCCCTAGAAAAAAAGACAGGGAAAAACTCCCTAGAAAGGCCAAAACCTAGGAAGAAACGTAGAGAGGAACCAGGCTATGAGGGGTGGCCAGTCCTCTTCTGGCTGTGCCGGGTGGAGATGATAACAGAACATGGCCAAGATGTTCAAATGTTCATAAATGACCAGCATGGTCAAATAATAATAATCACAGGCAGAACAGTTGAAACTGGAGCAGCAGCACGGCCAGGTGGACTGGGGACAGCAAGGAGTCATCATGACAGGTAGTCCTGAGGCATGGTCCTAGGGCTCAGGTCCTCCGAGAGAGAGAGAAAGAAAGAGAGAAAAAGAGAATTAGAGAGAGCATACTTAAATTCACACAGGACACAAGATAAGGCAGGAGAAGTACTCCAGATATAACAAACTTACCCTAGCCCCCCGACACATAAACTACTGCAGCATAAATAGACACTGTGGCCCCATCCGATGATACCCCCAGACAGGGCCAAACAGGAAGGATATAACCCCACCCACTTTGCCAAAGCACAGCCCCCAAACCACTAGAGGGATATCTTCAACCACCAACTTACCATCCTGAGACAAGGCAGAGTATAGCCGAGTATAGCCCACAAAGATCTCCGCCACGGCACAACCCAAGGGGGGTGCGCCATGAAATCAATGGATCTGAATACTTTCCAAATGCACCGTATATAGCATTAGCTGAAACAGAGCAGTACGAATAAATGGAGAAAAAACATTATGTGGACAGAGAGGGGCAGGGAGTTCTAAACAAATATATGTCATTGTTCATTTCGTTAAGGAGGATGATGAAATAAACACGTTTTATTTCCACTATATACATTTTTAAGAAACTGACTTTGTTGCATAAAGTACTTTTTTTTCTGTTTTCATGTTATAGATCTTGGGCTCACCCAAGTAAATGCTGACAGGAATTAATAATGGCATTAACTAAATTGTAGATATTTATTCATTACTAATTTGATAATTAAATTGAGGGGAGTTTGTTGTTCTTCTGAATATCGATCCTTGGAATGAAATGGGTATTTACTCAAATAGATTATTCTCAATGATTAAGTAATGTTAACTACATTTTTGGGAGAAAAATAAATATAAATGAATGTTCCTTGACATCCTAATAGAGGCAACCCATTTGCTTGGTAATATCTAGCCTCTGCAACATCAGCCTTCTCTCCCTACACCATACCTCTCCCCCCTCCTCTCTCTCTCAAACTAGTATTTTAGACGACACCCACTTTTAGACTACACCCCGCTGTGAGAGCGACACCCAGACACAAACACCCACACCTCTACACTCCCCATCTTTCTTTCTGTCTGACTCTCTCTCTCTCTCTCTCTCTCGCTCTCTTTTTTCATTTTCCTCTACTCATACACCTACCCCCCCTCCCTAATCCTCACTTCCAGACATCCATTGCCTTCCGCTGCCTGGTTGGCTTTGTCTCTTTGTGTCACACCTCTTATTGCTTGTGTAAATCTTTCCAATATTCCTCCTCTTACAGTCTTAGATGGAATGTAATCTCTACAATTTGTGCGATTTTGCTAATACAGAACTTTTTTTCCACATCCATTAAGTAAAGACTAAAATAACCTTAACACATTTTTTCAGCTTTCAATATGTTTTTTAAATTTTATTTTATAAAGCCTCTCATGTCTGGATTTCACTGTTTTGCACTGTTTTTGTCTTGTCTCACACCCAGACATTTGACCATCTGGTATGCATTACACTTACCAAAGTCTTGATAATTAGAACATATTTAACGCACCTGTTTAAAAAAATATTCAAATAAATATACATATTAGATTTGTAAAAATGTTTAACACAAAATACAGTCGTCTCCAAGTATTGTGTCATTATCACCATGACAAGCTAAATACATGATAACGTTTGGGGACTTGGTTACTATGGATATGAATAGTGACAGTGGAGAACATGGATATCATGGAGGGAGATTCAAATTTTGATGCCGGGAAATTATAGAAAAATAAAGGTAAATATGACTTGAGAAGTTAATGTTTTTATTGTATGTCAATGCCAAATAGGCTATAATTTCATCAAATCATGTTAGATTTTTGAAAGTATGTTTTAATTATGTGTATTTGGGATACATTGTATGCTAGCTGTTCAACTGGAGAATTCCTGCTATTTATGACCAAATACTGTAAAAATGTCATTCCCATCACATGCCATTACCACCACATAATTAACTGTGATAGTAAGGACATAATCTGGTGGTAATGACAAAATGTATTAGTTCATACATTTTTACTTACCTTAAGACCTGAAAAGACACAGAAATTACATATGTGGTCATGGTTGGTCAAGTTGAAATCGAACACATTTTGTATTATTGTATGGATGATTGATGATTTTGATGTATATTTATGCGACTTACTATGGTTATTGACTTAAATTATTTTATTTTAAGTTTACTATAAGATGCTCTAACCACTAGGCTATGCTCTAACCACTAGGCTACCCTGCCGCCCCAACTGGCATCATCATGGGATGCCACCTTTCTAACAAGTCAGTTTGTCAAATGCTGCCCTGCTAGTAGCATAAGGTGCAATAGGTGCTATTCTATATGTATGGGAAGCGGCAAGACTATAGAGATCATAGCATTTATGAATACAGTGGCAAGAAAAAGTATGTGAACCCTTTGGATTTACCTGGATTTCTGCATAAACCGGTCATCAAATTTGATCTGATCTTCATCTAAGTCACAACAATAGACAAACATAGTGTGCTTAAACTAATAGCACACAAATTATTGTATTTTTATTGTCTATATTGAATACATAATTCAAACATTCAGTGTAGGTTGGAAAAAGTATGTGAACCCCTAGGCTAATGACTTCTCCAAAAGCTAATTGGAGTCAGGAGTCAGCTAACCTGGGGTCCAATCAATGAAATGAGATTTGAGATGTTAGTTAGAGCTTCCTTGCCCTCTAAAAAACATTCACAAAATTGGAGTTTGCTATTCACAAGAAACATTGCCTGATGTGAACCATGCCCTTGAACAAAGAGATCTTATAAGACCTAAGATTGAGAATTGTTGACTTGCATAAAGCTGGAAAGAGTTACAAAAGTATCTCTAAAAGCCTTGATGTTCATCAGTCCAAGGCAAGAAAATATTTATAAATGGAGAAAGTTCAGCACTGTTGCTACTCTCCCTAGGAGTGGCCATCCTGCAAGGATGACTGCAAGAACACAGCGCAGAATGCTCAATGAGGTTAAGAAGTATCTTAGAGTGTCAGCTAAAGACTTACAGAAATCTCTGGAACATGCTAACATCTCTGTTGACGAGTCTGCAATATGTAAAACACTAAACATGAATGGTGTTCATGGGAGGACACCTCGGAAGAAGCCACTGCTGTTAAAAAACACAGCTGCACGTCTGAAGTTTGCAAAAGTGCACCTGGATGTTTCCCACACTACTGGCAAAATATTTTGTGGACAGATTCATCTACAGTTGAGTTGCTTGGAAGGAACACACAACACTATGTGTGGAGAAAAAAAGGCACAGAACACAAACATCAAAATCTCATCCCAACTGTATGATGGAGGGAGCATCATGGTTTGGGGCTGCTTTGCTGCCTCAGGGCCTGGACAGCTTGCGATCATCAATGGGAAAATGAATTGTCAAGTTTATCAAGACATTTTGCAGGAGAATGTTAGACTATCTTTATGCCAATTGAAGCTCAACAGAAGTTGGGTGATGCAACAGGACAATGACCCAAAACACAGAAGTAAATCAAAAACAGAATGGCTTCATCAGAAGAAAATAAGCCTTCTGGAGTGGCCCAGTCAGAGTCCTGACCTCAACCCGATTGATATGCTGTGGCATGGCCTCAAGAAAGCAGTTCATACCAGACACCTCAAGAATATTGCTGAACTGAAACAGTTTTGTAAAGAGGAATGGTCCAAAATTCCTCCTGACCGTTGTGCAGGTCTGATCCTCAATTACAGAAAACGTTTGGTTGAGGTTATTGGTGCCAAAGGAGGGTCAACCAGTTATTAAATCCAACTATTTCCAAAGGGTTCACATACTTTTTTTATTGCCACTGTATATAAACTATTGATACTATGAATGCTGAAGGACTTCAGATGCTGAGGGACTATAGATGCTGTAGGGCTCATAGATGCTATACCTATAAGGACTATGGATGCTATTGGGACTAAATATGCTCAGGAACTATTGATGCTCAGGGACCATTGATACTGTAAATCAAATCAAATCAAATTTATTTGTCACATACACATGGTTAGCAGATGTTAATGCGAGTGTAGCGAAATGCTTGTGCTTCTAGTTCCGACAATGCAGTGATAACCAACAAGTAATCTAACTAACAATTCTAAAACTACTGTCTTATACACAGTGTAAGGGGATAAAGAATATGTACATAAGGATATATGAATGAGTGATGGTACAGAGCAGCATACAGTAGATGGTATCGAGTACAGTATATACATATGAGATGAGTATGTAGACAAAGTAAACAAAGTGGCATAGTTAAAGTGGCTAGTGATACATGTATTACATAAGGATGCAGTAGATGATGTAGAGTACAGTATATACGTATGCATATGAGATTAATAATGTAGGGTAAGTAACATTATATAAGGTAGCATTGTTTAAAGTGGCTAGTGATATATTTACATCATTTCCCATCAATTCCCATTCTTAAAGTGGCTGGAGTTGGGTCAGTGTCAATGACAGTGTGTTGGCAGCAGCCACTCAATGTTAGTGGTGGCTGTTTAACAGTCTGATGGCCTTGAGATAGAAGCTGTTTTCAGTCTCTCGGTCCCAGCTTTGATGCACCTGTACTGACCTCGCCTTCTGGATGATAGCGGGGTGAACAGGCAGTGGTTCGGGTGGTTGATGTCCTTGATGATCTTTATGGCCTTCCTGTAACATCGGGTGGTGTAGGTGTCCTGGAGGGCAGGTAGTTTGCCCCCGGTGATGCGTTGTGCAGACCTCACTACCCTCTGGAGAGCCTTACGGTTGAGGGCGGAGCAGTTGCCGTACCAGGCGGTGATACAGCCCGCCAGGATGCTCTCGATTGTGCATCTGTAGAAGTTTGTGAGTGCTTTTGGTGACAAGCCGAATTTCTTCAGCCTCCTGAGGTTGAAGAGGCGCTGCTGCGCCTTCTTCACGACGCTGTCAGTGTGAGTGGACCAATTCAGTTTGTCTGTGATGTGTATGCCGAGGAACTTAAAACTTGCTACCCTCTCCACTACTGTTCCATCGATGTGGATAGGGGTGTTCCCTCTGCTGTTTCCTGAAGTCCACAATCATCTCCTTAGTTTTGTTGACGTTGAGTGTGAGGTTATTTTCCTGACACCACACTCCGAGGGCCCTCACCTCCTCCCTGTAGGCCGTCTCGTCATTGTTGGTAATCAAGCCTACCACTGTTGTGTCGTCCGCAAACTTGATGATTGAGTTGGAGGCGTGCGTGGCCACGCAGTCGTGGGTGAACAGGGAGTACAGGAGAGGGCTCAGAACGCACCCTTGTGGGGCCCCCGTGTTGAGGATCAGCGGGGAGGAGATGTTGTTGCCTACCCTCACCACCTGGGGGCGGCCCGTCAGGAAGTCCAGTACCCAGTTGCACAGGGCGGGGTCGAGACCCAGGGTCTCGAGCTTGATGACTAGCTTGGAGGGTACTATGGTGTTGAATGCCGAGCTGTAGTCGATGAACAGCATTCTCACATAGGTATTCCTCTTGTCCAGGTGGGTTAGGGCAGTGTGCAGTGTGGTTGAGATTGCGTCGTCTGTGGACCTATTTGGGCGGTAAGCAAATTGGAGTGGGTCTAGGGTGTCAGGTAGGGTGGAGGTGATATGGTCCTTGACTAGTCTCTCAAAGCACTTCATGATGACGGAAGTGAGTGCTTTCTTGGGAACAGGAACAATGGTGGCCCTCTTGAAGCATGTGGGAAAAGCAGACTGGTTAGGGATTGATTGAATATGTCCGTAAACACACCAGCCAGCTGGTCTGCGCATGCTCTGAGGGCGCGGCTGGGGATGCCGTCTGGGCCTGCAGCCTTGCGAGGGTTAACACGTTTAAATGTCTTACTCACCTCGGCTGCAGTGAAGGAGAGACCGCATGTTTTCGTTGCAGGCCGTGTCAGTGGCACTGTATTGTCCTCAAAGCGGGCAAAAAAGTTATTTAGTCTGCCTGGGAGCAAGACATCCTGGTCCGTGACTGGGCTGGGTTTCTTCTTGTAGTCCGTGATTGACTGTAGACCCTGCCACATGCCTCTTGTGTCTGAGCCGTTGAATTGAGATTCTAGAGAATCTGTAGAGACTATGGAGACTATAGAGGAACCGCAGAAGATATATATGTATGCATAGGAGGTAATGATGGGTGAGACGGGAGATTACTGTGTATGTGACTGAGGATGAGAGTATTGTGTGCTTGACTAATTAACTGAATAGGGGTTAGCCCCGGTGTGAGAGTTGTGTATTAAGCTGGAAGTTATTTTCTAAAGAGTTGAACAAAGGTTTTGAGTATGGGAAAGGGGAATAGTAAGAGTAGGATGGAGGATCCGTGCTGGGAACCAAAAGGACTGTGTAGTGTAATGGCAAAAAAAATGGTAGGTGGGTACTGAACCAAATAGAGGACTGGACAAAATGGACAGATGGACATTTCCCCATTGATGGGACACTGAGCACAGAAAGACTGGAGTCTTTGAGAGGCCAACTTGAAAGTAAAGAAAGAAAACGCAAGAAGTTTAAAGTGAAGTGGGATGATTTCAGGAAGTGGGAGAGAGAAGCAGTAAATGCAGCGGATAAAGCTGTAAGAGGACTGATGGTAAAGCAAGTGGAACTGAAGAGGAAAGAGGAAGATAGAAGAAGCCTGGCTGGCCTTTCTCTGAGGGGAACCCTTGCATGGGGCCCACCTTGTATCACCCACCAGCACACGGAGATGGTGGCCTCCCACCCCCTCCTAACCGAGTTGGGGTTGGGCCTGTGCCAGGTAGAGGAGCTGCGGGATTAGGAGCTTTTTGAGGGGCTGAATGTGCTGGTGCTGAAGACAGAAAGCTAACAGCAAAAACAAGGACCAAAGCGAACGAGTAGAGAGGAACAGAGGCGAGGAAGAGTGAAGAGGAGGAGCTCAGGTAAGAACTTGAGAAACGTAAGAGAAGAGTGGAAAGTAGAGAAACAAGAAGCAAATTAAGAAGTGCAAGCAGGAGGAATGAAGAAGAAAGTAGCCAAGATTAAGGTCAAATGAGCAGCAGCGAGGACAGCAATGAAGGACAAGGCAAAAAAGACCAGCAGAAGAACAGAAAGAAAACCTCCAAAAAGAAGGTTGAGGGAATGTTTCCAATAATACGCTACCCCAACCCCAATGGAGGTGGGATGTTGGAAATGGAGAAACTGTGGGATGCTGAAGAAATAAAAGCAATAGTGGGCAAAGTCATTGACCCAGCAAAGGATGCTTTGAGGTTTGAGGAAGAGGTAAAAGCAATCATCTCCAAGTACAACACCAGCACCAGAGAAATTTAAGAAATACTACGTCGCTGCTTGAAATTTAAATGGAAGGACAATAAACACATGTGGGACTGCGATGTATACTTCCGGCGCCGACAGAGATGGCCGCCTCGCTTCGCGTTCCTAGGAAACTATGCAGTTTTTTGTTTTTTTACGTGTTATTTCTTACATTGGTACCCCAGGTCATCTTAGGTTTCATTACATACAGTCGAGAAGAACTACTGAACATAAGAGCAGCGTCAACTCACCACCAGTACGACCAAGAATATGACTTTCGCGAAACGGACCCTGGATGGATGGATCCCACCCGGCGACCCCAAAAAACGACTTTGAAAAAGGGGAAAACGAAGCGGTCTTCTGGTCAGACTCCGGAGACGGGCACATCGTGCACCACTCCCTAGCATTCTCCTCGCCAATGTCCAGTCTCTTGACAACAAGGTTGATGAAATCTGAGCAAGGGTAGCATTCCAGAGGGACATCAGAGACTGTAACGTTCTTTGCTTCACGGAAACATGGCTCACTGGAGAGACACTATCAGAAACGGTGCAGCCATCTGGTTTCTCCACGCATCGCGCCGACAGAAACAAACATCTTTCTGGTAAGAAGAGGGGCGGGGGCGTATGCTTTATGGTTAACGGGACGTGGTGTGGCCAAAACAACATACAGGAACTCAAGTCCTTCTGTTCACCTGATTTAGAATTCCTCACAATCAAATGTAGACCGCATTATCTACCAAGGGAATTCTCTTCGATTATAATCACAGCCGTATATATTCCCCCCCAAGCAGGCACATCGATGGCTCTGAACGAACTTTATTTGACTCTTTGCAAACTGGAATCCATATATCCGGAGGCTGCATTCATTGTAGCTGGGGATTTTAACAAGGCTAATCTGAAAACAAGACTCCCAAAATTTTATCAGCATATCGATTGCGCAACCAGGGCGGGAAAAACCTTGGATCATTGCTATTCCAACTTCCGCGAAGCATATAAGGCCCTGCCCCGCCCTCCTTTCGGAAAAGCTGACCACGACTCCATTTTGTTGATCCCTGCCTACAGACAGAAACTAAAACAAGAAGCTCCCGCGCTGAGGTCTGTTCAACGCTGGTCCGACCAATCTGATTCCACACTCCAAGACTGCTTCCATCACGTGGACTGGGATATGTTCCATATTGCGTCAGACGACAACATTGACGAATACGCTGATTCGGTGTGCGAGTTCATTAGAATGTGCGTTGAAGATGTCGTTCCCATAGCAACGATTAAAACATTCCCAAACCAGAAACCGTGGATTGATGGCAGCATTCGCGTGAAACTGAAAGCGCGAACCACTGCTTTTAATCAGGGCAAGTGACTGGAAACATGACTGAATACAAACAGTGTAACTATTCCCTCCGCAAGGCAATCAAACAAGCTAAGCGTCAGTATAGAGACCAAGTAGAATCTCAATTCAACGGCTCAGACACAAGAGGTATGTGGCAGGGTCTACAGTCAATCACGGATTACAAAAAGAAAACCAGCACTGTCACGGACCAGGATGTCTTGCTCCCAGGCAGACTAAATAACTTTTTTGCCCGCTTTGAGGACAATACAGTGCCACTGACACTGCCCGCAACTAAAACATGCGGACTCTCCTTCACTGCAGCCGACGTGAGGAAAACATTTAAACGTGTCAACCCTCGCAAGGCTGCAGGCCCAGACGGCATCCCCAGCCGCACCCTCAGAGCATGCGCAGACCAGCTGGCTGGTGTGTTTACAGACATATTCAATCAATCCCTATCCCAGTCTGTTGTTCCCACATGCTTCAAGAGGGCCACCATTGTTCCTGTTCCCAAGAAAGCTAAGGTAACTGAGCTAAACGACTACCGCCCCGTAGCACTCACTTCCGTCATCATGAAGTGCTTTGAGAGACTAGTCAAGGACCATATCACCTCCACCCTACCTGACACCCTAGACCCACTCCAATTTGCTTACCGCCCAAATAGGTCCACAGACGATGAAATCTCAACCACACTGCACACTGCCCTAACCCATCTGGACAAGAGGAATACCTATGTGAGAATGCTGTTCATCGACTACAGCTCGGCATTTAACACCACAGTGCCCTCCAAGCTCGTCATCAAGATCAAGACCCTGGGTCTCGACCCCGCCCTGTGCAACTGGGTACTGGACTTCCTGACGGGCCGCCCCCAGGTGGTGAGGGTAGAAAACAACATCTCCACCCCGCTGATCCTCAACACTGGGGCCCCACAAGGGTGCTTTCTGAGCCCTCTCCTGTACTCCCTGTTCACCCACGACTGCGTGGCCACGCAGGCCTCCAACTCAATCATCAAGTTTGCGGACGACACAACAGTGGTAGGCTTGATTACCAACAACGACGAGACGGCCTACAGGGAGGAGGTGAGGGCCCTCGGAGTGTGGTGTCAGGAAAATAACCTCACACTCAACGTCAACAAAACTAAGGAGATGATTGTGGACTTCAGGAAACAGCAGAGGGAACACCCCCCTATCCACATCGATGGAACAGTAGTGGAGAGGGTAGTAAGTTTTAAGTTCCTCGGCGTACACATCACAGACAAACTGAATTGGTCCACCCACACAGACAGCATCGTGAAGAAGGCGCAGCAGCGCCTCTTCAACCTCAGGAGGCTGAAGAAATTCGGCTTGTCACCAAAAGCACTCACAAACTTCTACAGATGCACAATCGAGAGCATCCTGTCGGGCTGTATCACCGCCTGGTACGGCAACTGCTCCGCCCACAACCGTAAGGCTCTCCAGAGGGTAGTGAGGTCTGCACAACGCATCACCGGGGGGGCAAACTACCTGCCCTCCAGGACACCTACACCACCCGATGTCACAGGAAGGCCATAAAGATCATCAAGGACAGCAACCACCCGAGCCACTGCCTGTTCACCCCGCTATCATCCAGAAGGCGAGGTCAGTACAGGTGCATCAAAGCTGGGGCCGAGAGACTGAAAAACAGCTTCTATCTCAAGGCCATCAGACTGTTAAACAGCCACCACTAACATTGAGTAGCTGCTGCCAACACACTGACTCAACTCCAGCCACTTTAATAATGGGAATTGATGGGAAATTATGTAAAATATATCACTAGCCACTTTAAACAATGCTACCTAATATAATGTTTACATACCCTACATTATTCATCTCATATGTATATGTATATACTGTACTCTATATCATCTACTGCATCCTTATGTAATACATGTATCACTAGCCACTTTAACTATGCCACTTTGTTTACATACTCATCTCATATGTATATACTGCACTCAATACCATCTACTGTATCTTGCCTACGCCGCTCTGTACCATCACTCATTCATATATCTTTATGTACATATTCTTTATCCCCTTACACTTGTGTCTATAAGGTAGTAGTTTTGGAATTGTTAGCTAGATTACTTGTTGGTTATTACTGCATTCCCGGAACTAGAAGCACAAGCACTAACATCTGCTAATAACCAACAAGTAATCTAGCTAACAATTCCAAACTACTACCTTATAGACACAAGTGTAAGGGGATAAAGAATATGTACATAAAGATATATTACGCCTCATTGTTAATTGGAATCAACCTTTTCATACGTGTGGAAATGAGATCAGTGGAACGGTTAGTTAGTATAGCAGAGGCGGGGACTGAGAGCATTGGTAAAATAGTTTCACCGGGAAACAACAGCCAGCTATTTGGAATGACCAGATAACCTCTACCGCCGCAAATCCACATAAACCCCCAGGGTGATCCCATGCCATCGTTTAGAGCAAGATAGGTCACTCTAGTAATTAAATATGAGACATCCACTAAATGCCACCCATAGGGTGTACTAAAATGTTGCCTGCACTCTTCTTCTTTAGGGAGGTAGCCTGCATAAGATCTACAAAGGACTGTTACACCCACAGCCAAAGGGCCATTGTTACAGATACATAATGGCGGAACACGTTCTTCCTTCAGATTCTCTAAAATTGGTTCAGCCACAGTGGTTCCTAGGTTTTCACTCCAACCATACATCGTTGGGTGAGCACACATAAGCCTTTTCCTAACTATCTTCCAATTATCATCATCCCGGGGATTATGCCGTGGCCAAAACCCACGAGTTACAGTCCCTATTTTATCCACAGCTTCTGGATTCCCATTTGTCAAACACCCTCCCCAGATCTTGTATCCCCCAGTCCCTTTCGATACGTTTATATTACCCTGATCAATTAGCTCATGTCCATAAAAGAGTCCTAGGATACAATTACGCTGGCTCTGCTTGTCTTTTGCCCTCCTCATAAAATATCAACATTCCACAGGCCTGATCTGTCTCTGCCATTGGTCTACTCATTGAACCAAACAACTCTCTCATAGATTTGGGTTTAGACTAAATTAACACTGCAGTCCCGTTTGGGGACACTTTTCTACCTAAGTCTCGGACAAACTTTAACCACGTGTTGACAGGGCCGGCTTCACCCACACAAACAAGTAGTGTGGATAGAGCCAACACAGTCAACCAACAAATGCTGTCGTCTCCCTCTCATATACCCCCTAAGGGGTTGTTAATTTACAACATAACCTTGCTGATCATGTAAAATAGTTGGTTCTTCAGTGCTTTGGTCTTGCCCTTAAAATTTTTCAAGTCTTTGGTCTCGACTCACATCTGCTTCTGCCTCTTACTTCAGGTTATGTCTGGCTCCATCATCTCCTGTGGGCTGAACACCTTCTGGCAGTGGGACAGGTGGTGCCAGCCAGACCTTTACTGAACTCTGACCGCTGTTGGTGTTGCCATGGTTACCTTAATGGCCCCATCCATCTTGGCTGGTTCCGTTTTCTCCTGTGGACCCAGATTTTGACCCAGTCTCCAATCTCCACAGGCAGGTAGTCGGAGTCCTCACCTGGTACCTCCTCCTGACCTTTCCTAGTGTGAGAGTGGAGAGATCTGACAATAGTAGTTAGCTCTTTCATGTTCTACTTCAGCTAGAGTGAGGTCTATTTGTCTGTCAGTCATGGGTCTGTGTGCGGGAACATTCATGGGTCTTCCTGTCAACATTTCATGTGGTGTAACACCCCAGGCCTTTATTGACACTACTGCGCATTTTCATTAACACCAGTGGTAAACAATCCACCCAAGATTTCTTGGTGGAATGGCATGCCTTAGCTAACACTTGTTTAATGGATTGGTAAGCTCTCTCGGTAACCCCATTACTCTGGGGGTGGTAGATGGACACAAACTTCTGGTCCACTCCCATCATTATGGCTACCTGCTTCACTACATCACCAGTGAAGTGGGTACCATTGTCTGCATATAAAACCTCAGGAACACCAAATCGAGGTATTATCTCCCTCACTAGTAGCTTTGCTACTGTCTTAGCATCACAGTGTGTGGTGGGAAATGCCTCCACCCACCTGGTGAACCTGTCAATAAGGACTAAACAGTACCTTTTCCTTTCTTATCTTTCTGCAAGATCTATACAATCCATGGCAAGATAGACAAATGGTCCTTTTGGTGTAGGGAAAGGACCTGGTTTCAGAGGCGCTCCTTTGGCAATGTTAAATTGCACGCAAAGTAGCACATTGAAACAGAAACTGTTTCACATACTGAGTCAAATTTGGACAAAACCAATACAAAAGAAATTGCCTCTATCTTATCCCCTCTTGACAAATGGGCCATTACCATGGGCCACAAATTTTAGAAACAGGGTCAAGTTTAAAACCCTGCTGTTGCCATGCCAAATGAGAACCAATATCCAAAGCCTGTTTAGATGCAAAATCATCAGTGTCTTTCCCAACAGTAGCAGAGAAGAACATGGAGTGGCTATGACACTTTGATGCAGCCAATTTAGCAGCCTCATCTGCCATGGCGTTACCCATACTCACAAAATCTTTCCTCCCAGTGTGACCAGCAACCTTCGCAATAGCCAAAGCAGAGGGCAGCATCATAGCCTCCAAGAGATCTAAAACATAGTTATATTACGAATAGGACTTCCACACGCATTGTGAAAACCCCTACTCCTCCAGACACCACACCAGGAGAAACTAACCCCTATTGCATAAGTAGAATCAGAGAAAAATGAAACCCTTTCCCTTCTCCCATTTTACAGGCAGTGGTTAGCGCCAAAAGTTCAGCCTGTTGACCTGAGAAAGTATCTGATAATGGTTGTTGTGTGTGAGTGGTTCTATCAATTGTCACAATACCAAACCCTGCATGTTTCTTCCCTGTAGTTTGATCTATATATGCATATCTACTATCATATACGAAAAGCTCCAAGTCAGCATCAGTCAGGGCAGTGTTAGATAGGTCAAGCCCAGCCTTCATTGGTGTGGGACCCACTGTCTCTGCACTGCCTTTGGTTGAATCTGTCATGGTGCTCCGTGATTTTGTTTTAATCAGGTTCTGTGTAATGTGGACTGAATGACTTATATGTATGGTACTGTAGAAAACCCCAGTTCTATCCCGTATATGGGTTGTAGAACCTAACATAGGATGATATACCCAATGCAGTTTTATTTTCTCTCACCCCTCTTCTTCTTTAGTTTCACTACATTTATTCACTAACCACGCTACTGTAAATGGTTCCACATATGTGTGGTAAGTAACCACAAATGGTTTCAATTGTATTTTAACTTCAGTACGGGGGTCTCCCTGTCTCCTCTCTTGTAGATGTAATGGAAGAGTAAACAACATGTCTTTCCCAATACGTAATTCGCAAATGTATCCCTTCTTGTACTAATCTTAAAGACTTGTCTATACCAGTCTAGATTTATTTCAGTACATAGAAATTCTTGATATTGACTAGCATATATCCATTCACTGTTATCAAATACACTCAACTCATACAACAATTGTCCCACACCAAATCTATAATCCCACCAATTATACATATATCAAAACGAAACCAATGCCTTCCGTCAGGTAAGAACACCATACATAAAACCAGTGTCTTCCCTCAGGTAAGAACACCATACATAAAACCAGTGTCTTCCCTCAGGTAAGAACACCATACATAAAACCAGTGTCTTCCCTCAGGTAAGAACACCATACATAAAACCAGTGTCTTCCCTCAGGTAAGAACACCATACATAAAACCAGTGTCTTCCCTCAGGTAAGAACACCATACATAAAACCAGTGTCTTCCCTCAGGTAAGAACACCATACATAAAACCAGTGTCTTCCCTCAGGTAAAAAGAACACCATACATAAAACCAGTGTCTTCCCTCAGGTAAGAACACCATACACAACAATTCTTTAAAAACCTGTGCCTTCCCTCAGGTAAGGACACCATGCGCATATAACACTTTCAATCACTTGTCACCCAGTACCTCAGTACTGACTTGGTTCATCCCAATCTATAACTAAGTTCCTCACACAAGGTTCCATTCCAAGGACCCTCAGGAATTTCTAACTATTACACCTGGGATTCTGTGTCATTTATTACATATACATCATATATATTACAGACTTGTACACAAATGTAGGTATTGACTGTTCCTGTAATTATCAACCCCATGAGTGAGGTGCCACTTACATACTGGAATGGGTCATCAACCACACAGTGCTTTTTCTCATTTTAGACTTTTGGCTTAAACAGGCTTCTGCTTACCTTATAATTATATGCGCTGCACAGTGGGACGAAGATCATCCAGACATAGTGGTCACTCACTCCTCACTCCAAGCTCGCCAAATGTTGTGTGGTCCTTTGCATGGGGTGATGTAAGTTTCCTTCAATAATCAGTCTTCCAGATAGATGACACAGACACAGGAACCTTGGTATAGTCTGAGAACCAAAGCAGTACATCTCCATTACCCAGTACTTTTCCATCATTGTGCATTGCAAGCATACAAAGGTTCTCACATATATACAGTAATCATGGCATTGGTGTAGCCCCACACCCAACCCCCAGGGTAACCCCCAACAAAATGACAAATGCCCCTTTTGCCCAGAACAGGTTGTCCCTGCAAGGAATGGAGGAAGACACTGTTAAGGGTGACACAATTACTCAACCGTGTTCTCAAGACTCTTTCCTCAAGTGAAGGCATCTTTGCCGAACATGGCAGGTGGAGCTGAGCACTGTTTGAGCCCAGGCGATTTTGTGGTGGTCAAAGACTTCAGGAGAAAGAGTTGGCAGGATCCCCGTTGGAGAGGGCCGTACGAAGTTCTTCTGACCACCCCCACTGCGGTAAAGGTTGCTGAGAGAGATACCTGAATCCACTGCAGACGAGTTCCTGATCCAGGAGAAGATGGGATTTTGCCAGTTCCGGTGGTGTAGTGTGGCCCTCCTCTGCATTAGTATAGGAGTGTTAATAAGAACAGCAGGTTATCCCCTTATTGGAAACCTTCATAACCATGAGGAAAATCTGTTCCTCTCTAGAGCAGAAATGGTTGCTAATCTTACATCTGGACAAAAAGAGTGTTAGTGTTTTGTGTTCCCATAGGGGTAAATCTGACTATTCAAATGGAGCTGTCATTCTTGGAAGAGATGCCACGTGACACTGACCCCATTACTTTTTCTGCATTATATAACAAAATAGGCCCACCGTCATTTGCCAGGCCAGACAATACTTCACTCCCACCCATCTCAGTAGCAGGAGTGATGACAACCCCTTGGTGTATTAGAGGAGAAGGAAGTAATCATTTGGGTGAAGTACAATGTAATTGTACAATGTATTATTAACTGTTAACAATGCTGACACTGGGGAACCTGGTAATGTTACTTATGGTATTTCAGTCTATAATGTTCTTACCCCTTTGAGAGGAGCCCCAAATGGCACCTATTGGTTGTGTGGAAAAATGGCTTACTATAGCCTGCCCCTGAACTGGGGAGGTAGTTGTACTGTTGGGTTTGTGGTAACAGCTGTTTGTGTAACAATAATTATCACAGGGTGATAAGAGGAGGGAATGTGAGGGAAATATTATGATTATGTATCAAATCAATGCTACTTTCTAATAACTAATTGGATATGTTCATGCAGATGACTGACTGATCGTGTATGGAGGAATACTCACTACCACTGTTTCTCAACTTGGCAATATGTCCAGAATATTGCTATGGGAACAAGCAATGTATCTTAGTTTCAAGGTCTCAACTTGGAGAAAGAGAAAGCCTCGTGAGGTACCGGTCAGTCACATGTGCGAGCCACCGGTAGTGATTAATTCATTACGCTAAATCATGCAAATGCATAGCCGTGTATAACAAACAGAGTTTGTTGTAACCTCTCCAGCTTGCTGATAATAAAGAGGGATTCATTAAGATTGACTTCAGGTGTCCCTGGTTGTGAATTCCCAGCACAGGTGTTTTTTTACTTGGTGGTTTTTTGTTTTTGTTTTTTACTAGGCAAGTCAGTTAATAACTAATTCTATTTACAATGACAGCCTAGGGACAGTGGGTTAACTGCCTTGTTCAGGGGCAGAACGACAGATTTTTACCTGGTTAGCGCAGGGATTCGATCCAGCAACCTTTTGGTTACAGGCCCAACACTCTAACCTGCTGCAGCAGGTGTATTAAATTACAATTGGTAATGATGAATTTTCCCATTATGTGAACCTTATATTCTTGTTCTTAAGATTATTTTAGGAATCATGTAAAATTTTCAGATTTTGATGTGGTAAATACATGTTTCTGAGTATCATCAAGGCATATGGACATTTAGACATGACAATGATGAATACATATAATTAAGAAAACTTCTAAATAGTGAAAAGAAACAGGATTTTTTTTTAAATCACATGAAATGTTATATAAAATACCTTAGGCACAATTTCTGTGCATTATGACATGGTGGTGTCATGACGTTAGCCTGGGGGGTAGGTGTATACATACCTCTTCCCCCCTTTTTCCTCTCTCTACCCTACTGAGGTTACATTTGCAAAACCCTTGGTTAATTTGCAAAACCCTTGGGAACATCAGTAAGTGGGGGGAAATAAACTATATTCTGGTAATCCGAACAATTGAACATATGCGGTGGTACTTAATGAATATGATGTCAGTTCGGTTGTCATCGGAGACATTCTCATCAATGATAAGATGACATAAACTCTACAGTGGAAAGTCTACACATCAGAGTTATCGGATTCACATGGAATTGTTTTTCAATTTATATGTTTGAATATGAAATTATTCGTGATGGGATGAAATGTGACTTTAGCTTCTAAAATGTGAGATTTGGGTCTTCAAATTTTGCTACCAAGCTTGCTACCAAGCTACATAGTTTTTTTCTCTTAGAGATTATTCTGAATTGAAGACTGTCATGACTTCCGCTGAAGTTGGTGCCTCTCCTTGTTCGCGCGGCGTTCGTCGTCAACAGCTTTCTAGCTGCCACCGATCTACGTTTCTTTTTCCATTTGTTTTGTCTTGATTGTACACACCTGGTTCCCATTACGTTATAATTATTTTCCCTATATAACCCTCTGGTTCCCATGATGTTTTGTGCCTGATTGTTTCTTGTTTAGTGTTAGTCTTCTGTGTTATGGTGTGTTTTCCCTGCGTGGATATTATGGTTGTTTATTTTTCGAATAAAGTACGTTATTTTACTCTGTTCTGGGTCCTGCGCCTGACTCCATCCTCACCTCTGCACACTGACACCTGACAAAGACATATAACCACGTTAAGTCTTAACATATTGATGATAGTCATTTACTCCGAGTTGTCTGTAATGTATCATGTACGTCATGTACACTAATTGTTTGAGTGTTAATTATTTAGTTCATGACAAATAAAGTATATTAGTTGAATTGAGTGAATGCATTCTGTTTTACAGAGTCATTATTTGACTGACTATAAGCTTAGAATTTAGTGTATCTACTGGTAGATGTTAATTATACTACTACACATGCTTGGGTACCAACTTGACATCTCTGTTCGGTTTGCCCAAATAAATGAATGCTAGAACAGTGGTCGCCAGGATTAGCTATTTGTATCTAGTCCCTTAATAATGGTGCAAGTTAAACACATGTTCATTATAGTCATAGTGGGGCGGCAGGGTAGCCTAGTGGTTAGAGCGTTGGACTAGTAACCGGAAGGTTGCGAGTTCAAACCCCCGAGCTGACAAGGTACAAATCTGTCGTTCTGCCCCTGAACAGGCAGTTAACCCACTGTTCCTAGGCCGTCATTGAAAATAAGAATTTGTTCTTAACTGACTTGCCTGGTTAAATAAAGGTAAAATAAAAAAATAAATACTAAGTGGTGATGCAAGGCTCGCTACCTTGACTAGATAGATCCTCCAGAGACACACAGTGCCTGCTGCATTTACTTACAAAATATTGGAGTCAGATTCATGAATGTAGTATATTATTATTTCAACATAATTTCTTCATAATAATGGTAGGATAATTTCCACCGAACTATAAATGGTCACTCATCCTCAGATGATGGGGATTTCCACCGACCTACACACATATAGAGTTACAGATTTGGATATTAGTGATAATCTTATTTTACTGCACCTGTTAGGCTGGGTTTACACAAGCAGCCCAATTCTGATCTTTGCCCAACTATTGGTCAAATGTCTGATCTGACTGGTCAAAAGACCAATTACTGGCAAAAGATCAGAACTGGGCTTCCTGTGCAGCCTTAGAGATACAGATTTGTAATGATAACACAGAGGTCTAGACCAGGACGAGTCACAGATACAGTATCTCTGTGTGGCTACAGATACCTTTTCTACATTTGGAGTCAAACTGCCCAACCTTACGACTAGCCACACTCAGCATCTGTGGCTCAAAATGGCTGACTTACACCATCACCACCCAGGAGATTGTAGCCTTCCAAAACATTTTCCTGCTATTATAGAAATCTCCCTCTGTGATATCTAAAACATTTTGTTTTCCCATTATTCATATTTTCCAAAGTGGTGTATCTTAAACCTATGGTGTAACTGCTGTCCTGTCTACAGTAAACTGTTAACTAAGTCAGTGCCGAAGAGCTCCAGATGTTGAGACTTAGGTATCTTATCATACAGTGCCTTATTCTACAATTCATTAAATCATTTCCCCCCTCAATCTACACATAATACCCCATAATTGAAAAAGAAAACTGTTTTGAATTTTTTGCCAATTTATAAAAAATTAAAAACATAAATATCACATTTACATAATTATTCAGACCCATTCACTCAGTACTTTGTTGAAGCACCTTTGGCAGCCTTGAGTCTTCTTTGGGTATGACGCTACAATCTTGGCAGAGCTGTATTTGGGGAGTTTCTTCAATTCTTCTCTGCAGATCCTCTCAAACTCTGTCAGGTTGGTTGGGAAGTGTCGCTGCACAGCTATTTTCAAGTCTCAACAGAGATGTTCGATCGGGTTAAAGTCCAGGCTCTTGCTGGGCCACTCAAGGACATTCAGAAACTTATCCCGCAGCCACTCCTGTTTTGTCTTGGCTGTGTGCTTAGGGGCGTTGTCCTGTTGAAAGGTGAACCTTCGCCCCAGTCTGAGGTCCTGAGCAATCTGGAGCAGGTTTTCATCAAGGATCTCTCTGTACCTTGCTCCGTTCATCTATGCCTCGATCCTGACTAGTCTCCCAATCCCTGCTGCTGAAAAAGATCCCCACAGCATGATGCTGCCACCACCATGCTTCACCGTAGGGATGGTGTCAGGTTTCGTCCAGACGTGACGCTTGGCATTCAGGCCAAAGAGTTCAATCTTGGTTTCATCAGACCAGAGAATCTTGTTTCTCATGGTCACAGGTGGACTCCAATCAAGTTGTAGAAACATTTCAAGGATGATAAATGTAAACAGTATGTACCTGAGCTCAATTTTGAGGTATGTTTTTTAAATTTTCAATACGTTTCTAAAAACCTGTTTTCGTTCTGTCATTATGGGGTATTGATGGATGAGGAAAAAGTCAAGGAGTCTGAATACTTTCCGAAGGCACTGTATACTATCCTTAATACTTAGTTTGTATTTACTGTGCATCTAGTTCTGTGCAAAGATGGGTTAGTTGTTAAGCAACAAAACCGGTGTGTGCACAACTATGGGACCAAACAGACAGGGTTGGCTTTGACTGTTGACAACATGTAAACTATTTAGTCTCCATATGTTTCTTGAAAAAAAATATGTTTGCACAATGAGCACTTGTCTCTTACATACATTGCTGCAGTTGTTGTTTAGCTAGCTAGCAAATTGTATCCATATTAGCATAGACATGACATCAGTCAAAACAAGACATGGTATCAATAACAAGATATAACGAGCTGAAACGAGCCAACTACAGTGTATTTGGAAAGTATTCAGACCCCTTGACTTTTTCCACATTTTTTTATTATAAAATGTTTTAAATAGCTTTTCCCCCTCAATCTATACACAACACCCCATAATAAAATAGTCTGCAAATGTATAAAAAAAACTGTAAAAACCGAAATACCTTATTTACATAACTATTCAGACCCTTTACTATGAGACCCAAAATTGAGCTCCGGTGCATCCTGTTTCCATTGATCATCCTTGAGATGTTTGTATACTGGGTCTGAATACTTGTAGATTTGATTGTTTTTTTATACATTTGCAAACATATCCAAAAGCCTGTTTTTGTTTTGTCATTATGGGGTATTGTGTGTAGATTGATTAGGATATTATTTTAATCCATTTTAGAGTAATGTGGTAAAAGGGAAGGGGTCTGAATACTTTCCCTAATGCACTACGATTCCCCACATGGCAGCTTCTTGTCATTGTTGCTAGCTATCTGACCATTCAGAATCATAACAACCTTCAAAATCAAAACACCACACGCCTTCCTGCCACATCGATGCGCGTGCATCATTTTCGTGACGTTGTCAGCCAACCCGTCTATTGTGGCAGGTGATTGAAAAATGGCCAGAGAACTGCAGTGCTCAATAAAACACTGTGCTTGGAATTACCCTCATCTTTGTTCTAGATTATGGATATCCTGCTTTTTCAATCATGAAGATCAAACATTGTATTACCTTTAATATGGCGCTTGATGTCGGTGCAGGTTGAACCCTATTGGTGCATGTGGTTCGTTTAGTATTCAGAGATTGATAGTTGAAGACAGAAACATGACAGAGAAACACACATGTTCACAGTGACTAATTGATTTACTGTTTAATGAAGGGTAACACATTCCTTGTACATCTATAGGATGAGATTTACCACTTGCCATTATTGTTGCCACTTGCCATTCAAAATATCACAGATACTAACACAGTATTTTCTTCCTATCATTTAAAGCCTACTGTGCATTGAACTGTCCATTGCTGCCCTCTAGAGGCTACCTGTGTAAGAACAAGCATATGATCAAATTTACTAGAGAAGATATTGCATTTATGTATCAAAGTTCTTGTCGACACTATGGCACAAAGTATGTGTTGTAACTGTCCTGCAACAATAATTTTACTGAAATGAAGGGGTATCTGAGCAAATTGTGTTTGGTAACTAGAACTCATTACCATCTTAATACCACTTTATTTTGAGTTGTTATGTAAAGTGCTACCAATGTTTTTAATACAGCCTGATGGCCAGGTCAGCCATTCATGTAGCCTACTATGGACAACCCAGGACACTTTACAATACATTGACTTTTAAGTCCGAATAATAGGATTGACCAATGTTAAGTTCATTACAATCTTGCAATAATTTAAATGAATTATTATGAAGTGAGTTCCATAGATGGACTCAACAGTTACCCTCATTCACATCTACCTTTATATTGAAAATATGTTACCAGATCGCAGTGTATTCAGAGCCAGTCCGTGCAGACATTTGTTTCACTTAAGAAAAAAAAAACAGTATGCTTCTTTGGAATATGACAGGGGATATATAAAGCCAATATGTAAAACATATCCCAACTTTGAATAACTTTCTCAAATTACATTCCGGTGAAATATATTGACACCCTTGCACTTTTCTTACATATATATATATTTATTTATTTATGTTGGCCTCCACACCATTGTATTGGATTTTCATCATTGTAGAAACACTTATTTTTGAAACTTAAGTATAGAATTTAGAAAAGAAAAAGAAAATGGCATGGACCTAATGGACAAAATTATTCCCATCAAAGAGCTAATACTTGGTTACACAGCCTTTGGTCAAAATAACTGCCCACAAATGTTTCTTGTAGTATGAGCTTGCTGCACCTTTCTACTGGAAGTTTAACAAACTTTTCAGCTGCAGACTGCTCCAATTCTGAAATGTTTAATGGGTGCCTTCGACCAACTGCACTTTTCAGATTTCGCCATAGGTTTTTGATGGGATTCAGACATGGAATCAATATTGGCCACTCCAATTCACTCGGGCTCCCCGAGTAGCGCAGCGGTCTAAGGCACTGCATCTCAGTGCAAGAGGCGGCACTATAGTACCTGGTTCAAATTCAGGCTGTATCACATCTGGCTGTGATTGGGTGGCGCACAATTGGCCCAGCATTGCCGAAGTAGGCCGTAATTGTAAATTAGAATTTGTTCTTAACTAACTTGCCTAGCTAAATAACTCAAACCCATAACCCTGGTGTTGTAAGCACCGTGATCTACCAACTGAGCCACATGGGATCAATGCTAGCCACTCCAGAAGAGTTCAGTATTTTTTTTTTCTTGAACCATTCCATGCATTTTGATGTGTGTTTGTGGTTGTTGTCTTGCTGGAAGACCCACAACCTTCGAAGGAGACCCAGTTTTTGTACACTGGGCTTAACATTGGACTCCAAAATACCTTGATACTCTTCTGATTTCATGACGCCTTGCACACGTTCAAGGCCCCCAGTACCAGAGGCAGCAAAGCAACCCCTTTGAATGCTTCAATTGGTCGTCAGGAAACCTAGCACTGATTTGTATTGCCAAAGAGTTCTAATTTGGTTTCATCTGTGCAAAGAACATTTCCCCCGAGATTCAGGCTTGTTATGGTGTTTTTTTTGTTAAGTTCAATCAGGGTTTTGTGTGTCTCTATCAGAGGTGGGGTCTTCCTATGTTTACCAAAGACCAACTTAAGAATTCAAAGAAAAGAACACCCTTCCTTCAATCAAACACAGGGGGAGGTTTGATAATTCTGTGGGGTTGCTTTGTTGCCTCTGGTACAGGGGGCCAAACAGGCATTTAATACATGTGCACTTGCTAGTGGTAACTTTAATTATTGTAATACATTAATGAAAAGTGAACAATAGTAGCAAGTAACAAATGTTTGGCATCTAAATACATGAATGTCTGTTCTTTTACAGCCAATCCTCTCTGAAAAAGGCACAAACCATCATAACAATATACATAAATAAAATGATGTGTTTCTCTTAATCTTGCAATCAAAACAGTTTAAATATAGTCTGGATAACTTGTCATTATAAAAGGCAGGACAACAGCTCTGTGACAATATTCCTGATATCCTTCTTCCAAAGGAAGGGTTTCTATGGGTTTCATTGTAGTAGGCGTTTGGGGTGGGGGGGGGCACCACATATTTATCCAGTTTTCATTTAAACATTTTATAACTTGGCTTTACTCAAGTTGCTATCATTTGCCAGGTTAGTTCTAAAGATCTCCTGAATCCTCCTCCAAAGGTCGACCTCTGCTGCTGCATGGGACCTGGGCACACCTCCCCACGCAACAGGCTTTCCAATAACACCATGAATACTGGACGGGCAGAAGGGCATGTAGGGTGTCTCTAAGTAGTGTCCTGCTCCAGGATAAAATACTGACTCGTAATTATCCTTCCCATGATGCTTTAGTTGATGCATTGCCTGATATGCAAAATAACAACTGTCCCAGTTTTGGTCATCCTCTGCAGCAACAAAGAGAAACCTTCCATTGGCTCTCTCAATTGGGATGAGCGTTGCCTGATTATCCTCTGCCATGGGGTCATTAATAACATATTTCACATTTAAGGCCCCGGACTTGGTAGCAAAGACTCTTTTGGTATCAAGCATTAGGGGAGGTATGACTGTGCCTTTGTAGTGAAGAGGAATCATGGCATTGGCATTGCAACCATTGATCCATACGGTAGCAGCAATGCCTGGCAGAAAAGTGGCAATGGACAGTGCTAGATCACCACTTTTGGACAGTGACAACAAACCTAATCCAGAGCCGCAAACCTTAAAAGATAAAGGGACAGCAAATAAAGCACCGACCATAAGACATTCAGGTAGTACTATTTCCATGAAAGACGAGTGATTTGAAGTAATATTGAAGTAATTACAAATCAATGAATAAGCTGTAAGCAATTATAAACTAATTTTCACATTATTACCATGTTCTTGCCCCTTTAATTCGTGCTGTAAAGTAATATTAACAAGTTAATGAGGAAATCAAATCAAACCAGAGGATTATTTCATGCTGACCTGTGGCTGATTTTTCAAGAACTGAATCGCCTCCTCAAAATACTCCAGATGGATCTTGGTCACGTTTTTAGGATTGTCATCAGCCCCATATAATGACACTGTAAAGACCACAAAACCTCTTTTGGCAAGAAGAGAAGCTCTAGCTTCAGATAGACCTCTTCCATATGTGTATAGGTCTAAAACAGCTGGGTGTGGACCTACTTCTGTAAAGGAGGAAATATACACTTTAAAACATTGAAAACCAGCACACATCACGTTGATGGTAAATACCAACTTCTAATAAACTCAGCAAAAAAAGAAACATCCCTTTTTTTAGGACCCTGTGCATTCAAATATAATTCGTGAAAATCTAAATAACTTCACAGATCTTCATTGTAACATGTTTAAACACTGTTTCCCATGCTTGTTCAATGAACCATAAACCATTAATGAACATGCACCTGTGAAACGGTCGTTAAGACACTAATAGCTTAGCAGAATGTAGGCAATTAAGGTCACAGTTATTTAAGGAAACTTAGGACACTTAAAGAGGGCTTTCTACTGAAATACACCAAAAGAAAGATGCCCAGGGTCCCTGCTCATCTGCGTGAACATGCCTCAGGGATGCTGAAAGGAGGCATGAGGACTGCAGATGTGGCCAGGGCAATAAATTGCAATGTCCGTACTGTGAGATGCCTAAGACAGCACTACAGGGAGACAGGACAGACAGCTGATCGTCCTCAGTGGCAGAACACTTGTAACAACACCTGCACAGGATCGGTGCATCCGAACATCACACCTACGGGACAGGTACAGGATGGCAACAACAACTGCCCAAGTTACACCAGGAACGCACAATCCCTCCATCAGTGCTCAGACTGTCCGCAATAGGCTGAGAGAGGATGGACTGAGGGCTTGTAGGCCGGTTGTAAGGCAGGTCCATCACCGGCAGACATCACCGGCAACAACATCGGCTATGGGCACAAACCTACCGTCGCTGGACCAGATAGGACTGGCAAAAAGTGCTCTTCACTGACGAGTCACGGTTTTATCTCACCAGGGGTGATAGTCGGATATGCGTTTCTCGTCGAAGGAATGAACGTTACACCGAGGCCTGCACTCTGGAGCAGGATCGAATTGGAGGTGGAGGGTTCGTCATGGTCTGGGGCGGTGTGTCACAGCATCATCGGACTGAGCTTATTGTCATTGCAGGCAATATCAACGCTGTGTGTTACAGGGAAGACATCCTCCTCCCTCACGTGGTACCCTTCCTGCAGGCTCATCCTGACATGACCTTCCAGCATGACAACACCACCAGCCATACTGCTCGTTCTGTGCAGGATTTCCTACGAGACAGGAATGTCAGTGTTCTGCCATGGCCAGCGAAGAGCCCGGATCGCAGTTTAGGCTTCTTTATATAGTATTTTCAAGTGAGGATGATGCATTCAGCGAAGATAGTTGCTTGTAGACTTAAGGTTGTGGCCAATTGCACAATTGTGTGACCAGCACAGTTCAAAGATGACCTAAACTGGTAGGCTAGATGACATGAAGTGAGGATGGCGTTGAGTATGGCATCTACAAAGAAACATGGAGACAATAATACATTAGATTGGAGTAAAATAAAATAAATTGCATAGTTAAATGAAATGTATAATCAAAGACAGTAGAGTATGAAGATAGCAGAAATCGCTTCGTCAATAGAAATTCCCAATCACACTTGTAGGCAATGTCATGGCAATGTTGGCTAGCTAAGCTCATGCACAGAAACACGTCATCGGGTCTAACGGTCATCTCGCGCTGAACTGTGCATGTGCAGGCCATCAAATAAAAGGCACTCCTTCGATACAAAAAATTGTTTTTGACAAAGATTTAAATGTTTCAGTTTGTCACTTTCATGAGGTTGGAGTAATAGCATGTTCAACTTCTTAATATATTGGCTTGAGGGCCTCCAGAGTGGCGCAGTGGTCTAAGGCACCGCATCGCAGTGCTAGAGGTGTCACTACAGATCTCGGTTTGATCCCGGGCTGTGTCGAAGCCGGTCGCGACTGGGAGACCCATGAGGCGGAGCACAATAGGCCCAGCGTCGTCCGGGTTAGGCTGACCGGGATGTCCTTGTCCTATCGCGCTTTAGCGACTCCTGTGGCGGGCCGGGCGAATGCACGCTGCCACGGTCACCAGTTGGAATGTGTTTCCTCCGACACATTGGTGCAGCTGTCTCCGGGTTAAGCGAGCAGTATGTCAAGAAGCAGTGTTGCTTGGCAGGGTCATGTTTCAGAGCAAGCATGGAGCACCTTCACCTTCATAGCACCTTTACCTCTCCCGAGTCTGTACGGTAGTTGCAGCGATGGGACAAGACTAACTACCAATTGGACATCATGAAAAAGGGGTCCAAAAATATATATATATATTTTTTAAAGACCTGGCTCAAAACTAGGTTGTGCTTTTCGATTTTGAGAAAATTAACAACTAATTAAGAATCTTTCACTTTTCTCATCGACTTCTCAAATCCCAGGCTGGTCTGCTTGGTCCGTTTCGCAAACATTCCAGGAAGTCTTGCGATGTTGCACCTCTGGGTTTAGAAACTCTGTGCTATAATGATAAGCAATAGCCTTCATTAAATGTGCTATGGTAACGACATGAACTGCTGCGTCATTGACTGGACAGAAATATTTGGCTCTAACTGGCTCGTGCCTATAGATGGGGGGGCTCCATATCATGGAGAGGAGGCAGTACCTTATTATTAAGCAACGTTCAACCAAAGTATTTGTAGGCCTATGGCTTTGATATGAGGAGCATGGGAAGCGTTCATCTGCCATTTGCAGTAATTGCATAGGCCTATGGAAATCATTGTGCAGGCCTATGCTGAAATGTTTTTTAGGACATTAGGCCTACACGTCAGACTACTGTTGGTTTTATCAATTACAAGGCTAACAAGCCATATATATATATATATATATATAGAGAGAGATCTAGCACCATAACCAATGGAACATATTTCAAAAAGTGTAAACCTAGCTAGCTAGAATAGCTGGTTTCTGAGCTAGACTCACCTTGACAATAACATTAGCCATCTTAAATCATGACCTGACCGGGCTAACGCATTTGGGGACTCAGGGTACCTACTTCCGGGGGAACCCCACTAAAAAAAACATCCTGCATCTCAACACATTTTGACATGGGGATGGGGAAGAGAAATTTTTTTTCTAGTTTTATATCGCTATCCTACACATTTTGTCAGGCTAAGATAAAAAATAAAAAAAGATCTGTTTTAAAGCTAATTTCCTGCAATTCTACACATTTTGCCATCTGGGGGGCCAAAATTGTTTATTTATATAAAATAAATTGTGGGGAACGAATCAACCCATTCTGAATATTAGGGGTCGGAGAGGGTGTAACGCTCGTCGTTGGGAGATAGAGAGGAGGACCAAGGTGCAGCGTGGAAAGTATTCATATTCTCTTTTAATGAAAACGAATACTCAAACAAAAACAACAAAATACAAGAACGAAACTAAAACAGTCCTGAACGGTGAAATACAAACACAGAACAGAAAATAAACACCCACAAAACACAAGTGGGAAAAGGCTACCTAAGTATGATTCTCAATCAGAGACAACTAACGATCCCTGCCTCTGATTGAGAACCATACCAGGCCAAACGCAAACACAACATAGAAAACCCACCCAACTCACACCCTGACCATACTAAAACAAAGACATAACAAAAGAACTACGGTCAGAACGTGACAGAGGGACATGTACCCCCACCCCCGTTTGGCAATTTAGCCTTTGCATAAATCTATTGAATGAAATCAGCAATCTAGTTGACACCGGTAAAGTGGTTAATTTTAATTCAGGTTATCTCGCGGAGCGAGTACGTTCAGGGAACTGGGATGAAAAAAATAGACTTCAAAACAGTAGAAAGTGCAAAATGTCATCAGTTTAATTGGTTTAAAGGTAATAAAAAGAAAATGATGTCTTATCAGAAACGTGTTACAATAGTTTGTCTTGGATGCATATTGTATGTGGTTGAAATCAGGGGCGTAGTCGGTTTTTGAACATTGGGGGGGGAAAATTTTGGCGGGTATTTTTTTAAAACAAATTTCCTGCGTCTTTTCAATTTCAAATAACTTCTACGTAAGGACTAAATACCGTATTGTAATAGTTTTATACAAACATTTGTTTGTGCAAAAATATATTTTTCAACAAGAATGTTGCTAGGACTGTCTGAGTGGGGAGGGGAAGGGCACCAAAGTGGTGCATTAACCACAGTGTGGATCAATCCACCAGAACAGAAGGGCCTAATCGGAAGGAAACTAGCTGTTATTGGGAGAGAGGTTTGGAACTGGTGTATTACCTTATACCGCAACTCCACCAATGCAAAACATGCTGATTAAAAATGTCCTGTGTTTATTGTATATATGGAAATAATAGCTGAAATGATCCGTTGGTATACAATACGAAATTTGATATGGGCTCTCGAGTCGCGCATCGGTCTAAGGCACTGCATCTCAGTACTAGAGATGTCACTACAGACACCCTGGCTGCATCACAACCGGCCAAGTTTGGGAGTCCCATAGGGTGGCTCACAATTGGCCTAGAGTTGTCCGGGTTTGGTCGTTGTAGGCCGTCATTGCAAATAAGAAATTGTTCTTAACTGACTTGCCTAGTTAAATAAGGAACAAAATGTTTTAAATATATATAATATCAACTAAAAAAATGTAATATGAATATTGACTGCACAACATAGGAAATACAACGTGTGTGATAATGTTGGACACACATACTCATTGCAGGGTTTTTCTTTATTTTACTATTTTCTACATTGGAGAATAATAGAAGACATCAAAACATATGGAATCGGGCAGTAAGCAAAAAAAAGTGTTAACACAAATCAAAATATATTTTGTATTTGAGATTCTTCAAAGTAGCCACCATTTTCCTTGATGACAGCTTTGCACGCTCTTGGCATTCTCTCAACCAGCTTCAAGTTTGCGGACGACACAACAGTGGTAGGCTTGATTACCAACAACGACGAGACGGCATACAGGGAGGAGGTGAGGGCCCTCGGAGTGTGGTGTCAGAAAAATAACTTCACACTCAACGTCAACAAAACTAAGAAGATGATTGTGGACTTCAGGAAACAACAGAGGGAACACCCCCCTATCCACATCGATGGAACAGTAGTGGAGAGGGTAGTAAGTTTTAAGTTCCTCGGCGTACACATCACAGACAAACTGAATTGGTCCACCCACACAGACAGCATCGTGAAGAAGGCGCAGCAGCGCCTCTTCAACCTCAGGAGGCTGAAGAAATTCAGCTTGTCACCAAAAGCACTCACAAACTTCTACAGATGCACAATCGCGAGCATCCTGTCGGGCTGTATCACCGCCTGGTACGGCAACTGCTCCGCCCACAACCGTAAGGCTCTCCAGAGGGTAGTGAGGTCTGCACAACGCATCACCGGGGGCAAACTACCTGCCCTCCAGGACACCTACACCCCCCGATGTCACAGGAAGGCCATAAAGATCATCAAGGACAACAACCACCCGAGCCACTGCCTGTTCACCCCACTATCATCCAGAAGGCGAGGTCAGTACAGGTGCATCAAAGCTGGGACCGAGAGACTGAAAAACAGCTTCTATCTCAAGGCCATCAGAGTGTTAAACAGCCACCACTAACATTGAGTGATCGATGAGTCCAAATTTGAGACTTTTGGCTCCAACCGCTGTGTCTTTGTGAGACGCAGAGTAGGTTCCCACCGTGAAGCATGGAGGAGGAGGTGTGGAGGTGCTTTTCTGGTGACACGGTCAGTGATTTATTTAGAATTCAAGGCACACTTAACCAGCATGGCTACCACAGCATTCTACAGCGTATCCATCCAGCCATCCCATCTGGTTTGCGCTTAGTGGGACTATCATTTGTTTTTCAACAAGGACAATGACCAAACACACTTCCAGGCCATTTGACCAAGAAGGAGAGTGATGGTGCTTCATCAGATGACCTGGCCTCCACAATCACCTGACCTCAACCCAATTGAGATGGATTGGGATGAGTTGGACCACAGAGTGAAGGAAAAGCAGCAAACAAGTGCTCAGCATATGTGGGAACTCCTTCAAGACTGTTGGAAAAGCATTCCAGGTGAAGATTGTTGAGAGAATGCCAAGACTGTGCAAAGCTATTATCAAGGCAACGGGTGGCTATTTGAAGAAACTCAAATATAAAACATATTTTGATTTGTTTAACACTTTTGTGGTTACTACATGATTCCATATGTATTATTTAATAGTTTTGATGTCTTTACTATTGTTCTACAATGTAGAAAATAAGAAACAAAAGAAAAACCCTTGAATGACTAAGTTTGTCCAAACTTTTGACTGGTACTGTATATACAGTGGTAACAGTTTCGAACTAGCTTCAGGGTTCTAGGTTGGGAAAGTAGCTACAGTACGTTTCCCCGGGTTACAGGGTTTGATCCTTATTTAACACATGGTTGTACAATTGCAGTACAGTTTTTATTTATTTATTTTTTTACATGTTTCATTCGAATCCTTTTCTCATTTTGAGGCTTAAATATTATTCCTGTTGTCATGACAGACCTGTGAGGATCCAAATAGGTCAGATCAGGTTTGCAATGAATGACTTCAAACAGACCCCCTCTGACCCGCAGAGGTGTGGAGGAGGGAACTGGTGTGGGTTAACAACTCACGCCCTGTTGTAAAATGAAAGACAGAACACTCAGCTCTCCCTCGCCAATGCTAACCAGATGGAATGTCTTATGTTTCAACAGACCTTTTCCCACTGAAGCTAAAACATTCTAAAGCGAATACTGGAACAATATTTCTAACATAGAACATGGGGTTTGATCAGAGGCGATCTATAGAACACTAATGTCATTTCGTTAAGAGAGGGATATGATTTTAGGAGCCATAAGAGTTAATTGTTTTACATAAACTTTGCACAGTGACAAGTCACACCCCTGAGTGATGTTAGTGAATCCCAAGCGTCACGTCTGGAGGAAACCTGGCACCATCCCTACGGTGAAGCATGGTGGTGGCAGCATCATACTGTGGGGATGTTTCTCAGCAGCAGGGACTGCTCCAGAGCGATCAGGACCTCAAACTGTGGCGAAGGTTCACCTTCCAACAGGGCAAAGACCCTAAGCATACAGCCAAGACAACACAGGAGTGGCTTTGAGACAAGTCTCTGAATGTACTTGAGTGGCCCAGCCAGAGCCCGGACTTGAATCCAATCTAACATCTCTGGAGAGACCTGAAAATATCTGTGCAGCGACACTCGCCATCCAACCTGACAGACCTTGAGAGGATCTGCAGAGAATAATAGGATAAACTCCCCAAATACAGGTGTGCCAAGCTGGTAGCATCCTACCCAAGAAGACTTGGGGCTGTAGTCACTGCCAAAGGTGTTTCAACAAAGTACAGGGTCTGAATACTTATGTAAATGTCATATTTCCAGGGGGGCTTTCATAACAATGCTGCCTGAAGAAACATGGGTCACAATTTGATAACATTTAATTTGTCTTTCATCCCAAAGTGTCTGGAATGCATTCAAAATGTTTTGCAAAGTTCACATAAACATCAGGGAAAATCATCAGGAAGGAATTGTGTGTGGAAAATAAAATCTGTATTGCTATCAATTGTGGTTGTGTCACTGTCCCTTCTAACGATGGGGTCATTGATGGAGTCATAATAGCTGATAGCTCCTACCATTCAAAAGTTAGAGCTACAATTATTGGCGGGGACCAAATAACCCTTTGGAACACAATTTCTCTAATGTAACATAAGGGTATAACACTGGTGTAACAGTCGAAAAGCAGCATTGGTGTATAATTTTACTGCACGGGAAGGTGGAGGGGGGCTGCGTGCCGGCGAAGCGCACATTGCACCTGTCATCCCTATAGCTGATTGGTTCTTCTAGTGAAATTAGCTGGTGCTGCTATGTAGCCTACTGTTTTAAACACCTTGAAAAATATCATAAATAACATTGTGTAGGATGATAGACTAAAAAATAAATTGATAGGGAGAGTTTTGAAGGAGAAAGAGCATGCCTATAGGCCTACTGCAAAATTGACAACCTAAAATAGAAAAGACACGAGTCACCTAGATGTTTAACGATTAATACATTTGAGTGAAGCAGTTCAATGCTGACACCATTTTAGTTGAGTGCATAAAGTCTGGAAACCAGCAGAGGTTTGTTCTGTCTTGCAAAGCGCGAGTGGTAGGCCTAAATTCACTGCAGTATTAGGCCTTATATTTAGCCTACAAAATTATGGCTATGAATGAGCTTCTATTGGTAGCCTACATCTTTAGCCTAACTTCACTGTTGTCCTGTGCAATACCGCACACACGCTTGCCTCTTTGCTGGCCTTTCAGCTATTCCTCTATAAAGCTCCATGACTCTGAAAAAAACCTTTGCTACAAATTGTGCTCTTGCTTGCGGAATTTAAAATACAGCATAGGGTAAATTAACTGGTGGGGGACCGTTTGAAAGGGGATTGGGGACAATGGTGTGTGATCACATTGGCTGTGATGATAATTTTTCCTTTTTTCTTTATTTAACTAGGCAAGTCAGTTAAGAACAAATTCTTATTTTCAATGATGGCCTTAGGAACAGTGGGCCTTGTTCCGGGGCAGAACGACAGATTTGTACCTTGACAGCTCAGGGATTTGATCTTGCAATGTTACTAGTCCAACGCTCTAACCACTAGGCTACGCCGCCGCACCATAATGACTTGATACATTGTTGCAATGGCAGGATCAATACAATGGACAAGCAGAGATCAGTGAAAAATCATGTCCAAGAGTTATTTATCCATTAGAAAAATTACAGGCCATAAGAAATCAACACTCCAAAAGGTTGTCACTAGTTACCACATCCACAAACTCCGCATATTTCTACAATTTATCTTCTTAAAATGTGATTTTAAACACAACCTAACACTGCTAACCTTAAACTTAGGCAATTTTGACTTTGTGTCTGTGCTAAATTGTTTGTCCAGGTTAATTAATAATAATATTAGAAAAAAAAACATGGCGATTAACCGTTTAGAACGTGCTTATGTTCCTCTATGATAGCTAACGTAAATAAATGCACAAACATTCCGGTGTAAATAATAATCAACAGGTGACCTTGAATATAAGTATCTTAATGTAAAGAGGATATCAATGAAATTGTTGCACCTCAATCACGGGAGTTAAAAGAAATTGTTAACCAACAGTTGGCTTGTAGCCTACTTGACCTTGATTGCCTAAATGCGATCAGAAACAGTGTTAAGTGTTAGGAAGCATATACAATCGCCTATTATAACAAGATTGTTGTACTCACGTTGTCATGGACGCATACTTTTTCCTTGTAGCTTTGGTTGAGATAGGACTGTGATGGTCTGAACTTTTAAAGATAGGCCTTTTATCAATTAAATTTATATTCACCTGCGTCCTCTCGCCTACTTTTGAAAAAGGTCGAAATTAGTGACGTGCAGTTCGCGATCGATTCGTTATTATTCGTTTTTCTGAGTGACTCGTTGTTTTCAATTGTTCTTTGACCTGCTGGATGATAATGGAAAGTCAAAAGGTTCAAATCGTCTTACACGGAATACGTCTTAACACTTATAATTATAATTTTTCATTGAAATTAACCAAAAGGTAAAATAAAAATGTATCAAGAACAACCCAGTCAGTGTAAGTCAGCATCTCCGACTCGTTCTATCAGTGGAAGAAGTCCGATAGAGATCAAAGTTCAACCAGTCCATCCAGTCGAGTCAGTTACAGTGTCCCTTCTCCTTTCTGAAGATAAATAGCCATTTATTTTAATCAGGGGCTTAGCGAACATCCCTTATAACTCCACAACTTTCCAGCTGGTATCATCTGGTGGCTTATGTTATTGGTATTTTACATCTAGATCTAGAGATTATAGATCAGTATTTATGATGTGCTAAAAGCTAGGTTTGAATGCAGTTTCAGTTTATATTTTCCCACCAATTCCCTCTCCTCATCACATGGTTTGCAGTTTCAGTTTGTACTCAAGTATCAAGCTAACCCAACCCCTTTCCTCATCTTCCAAGCATATTCAGAGATATTAAGAAAAAAGGGTTAGGGTTAACCCTAACCCTAACCCTGTTTTTGAGACATTTGTTTTAAGCCTATCCTAAACCTTAACCCTTACCTTAACCCTTTGGACTTAATGCCTAACCTTACTATTTTGAGGGTTAAATGCCTAAACTGAACCCTAACCTTAACGATATAGCCACACTATTGAACAGATCAGATAGTGTGTGAATTACACAAAGTGCTGAAACAAAACCAAAAAATCGACAATTACTTAAATATTTCATCAAACTCCTCCAAGTTCATTAGCCATCTGACTGGCATCCATCCAACATCAGTTCGGAGGCTGAGCAGTTGCCATACCAGGCAGTGATGCAATCATGCTCTCGATGGTGCAGCTGTAGAACTTTTTGAGGATCTGAGGACCCATGCCAAATCTTTTAAATATCCTGAGGGGGAATAGGCTTTGTCGTGCCCTCTTCACGACTGTCTTGATGTGTTTGGAACATGATAATTTGATGTGAACACACAGGAATTTGAATCTCTCAACCTACTCCATCCCCGTCAATGAGAAATGAGGGCGTGCTCGGTCCTACTTTTCCTGTAGTCCACAATCATCTCCTTTGTCTTGATCACATTGAGGGAGAGGTCGTTATCCTGGCACCACACGGCCAGGTCTCTGACCTCCTCCCTATAGGCTGTCTCATCGTGTTTGGTGATCACACTGTCTTGTTGTCGGCAAACTTAATGATGGTGTTGGAGTCATGCCTGGCCATGCAGTCATGAGTGAACAGGGAGTACAGGAGATGACTGAGCCCGTACCCCTGAGGTGCCCCCGTGTTGAGGATCAGCGTGGCAGATATGTTGTTCCCTGCCCTTACCACCTGGGGGTAAGGGTCAGGAAGTCCAGGATCCAGTTGCAGAGGGAGGTGTTTAGTCCCAGGGTCCTTAGCTTAGTGATGAGCTTAGTGATGAGCTATGGTGTGGAACGCTGAGCTGTAGTCAATATAGAATAACTATCTTCAAATTAATGACCCGGGACGTCGGTTTGAAATGAAAGTTTATCTTAGTAATACTACTTGTTCACGTTACATTTAACAACTTTAGATTCTACAAAACAATGAAAGAAAGTTGCTAGCGAAAGTCAGGATAATCACTTGTCACTTAACTGGCGCGTTTTCTCTCTTTATACCTCCTGTAGCAAGGCATTCTGAAACTTGCAGTCATTAGCGTAAACCAATACTAACCAATACAACAGAAATATGTATGAAGTTCTCTCAATCTCCAACACACAAATTCTAATACAATTACATATGTAAATAACTCTAAAGAAAATATCTTTAGATACAGCTCAATGAATTAACTGTAAACATTAACTCTGTAACCCATTAAAGTTACAACATCCTCCCACCGATGAACAAGCGTTTATCTAAATCTATAAGCAGTATATCAACTGAATAGGTCTCCTCAACAAGTCCCTGAATCAGTACGAACTGAACATGACCTAACTAGGCCATCTCGGCCTGGAAACAGTTCCTCAATCCTTCCTAGTTTCCAGGTTTGTCTGGGTCTATTGTCTTCACCGATGAGTGCAACGTCCCCCGCTTTCAGTGGGGTGGGCTGTGGTGTGTCACAGCGATGTGCTGACTTTAGATCCAGCAAGTAGCCTCTTCGCCAGCTGTTCCAGAAACTGGTTACAAGTCTCTGCCTGTACTTCCATCTGCGTGTAATTTCCTCTTTGTTTAGCGTTGTGTGTCAGCCGGAAAAGGCTTTGGCGACAAAGTGGTTATTCTTTTACCCACCAGGAAGTGTGCTGGGATCAGGGGTCGAGGTTCATCCACTTCATTGTTCACGAAGGTCAGAGGCCTGGAATTTAGGATAGCTTCAACCTCTGTCAGGACAGTGCACATCTCTTCAAAGATGAGTGAAGCTCTCCCAAGAACCTTTCTCAGGCATGTTTTCACTGAGCTGATAAGAATCCGCCCCACCAGGCTGCTCGGTGATGAACCTCCAGGTGATACCCCTTTCTGAGAAGAACGCCAAGAGATGGGGCTCTTCGATTGCCTTCCACAGCTCTTTCACAGTCCTGATCAGCTCTCTTGAACGTTTTTGCATTGTCTGAGTAGATTACCTTTCATAATCCTCTCCTTGAGATTAATCTTTTTAGAGCCAACAGGAATGTCTCTGTTGACTGTTCTGAGACCAGTTCCAAATGCACTGCTCTGGTTACAGCACAAGTGAACAGTGCAATGTATGACTTCTTCACAGAACCATTTTCTTTCACGTAGAGCGGTCCTGAAAAATCCATACCGGTGACTTCGAATGGTGGGGATTCAGTTATTCTGTCTTTAGGTAAAGGCGCAGTGACCTGCTGTCTGGCCCTTGCCTTGAATCTCTTGCACACTATACATCTTGCCACTGTGCTCTTGACTAGCTGCCTAGCACGCACGATCCAGTATCGCTCTCTGATTTGTACTGGAGTGTCTCTTGCTCCAGAATGCATCACCTTTTCATGGCGGTACTGTATCAGCATTTCTGAGTATCTGTACTTGTTGGGCAGAACCCATGGGTGCTGCTCTCTGAATGTGAAGTTGAATGTGAAGTGTTCTTGGACGAACATGAACTACTCAGTGTAGGAAGGAGACTGCAACAGTCAGTTAAGAACAAATTCTTACTTTCAATGACGGCCTAGGAACAGTGGGGCAGAACAAAAGATTTGTACCTTGTCAGCTCGGGGGTTTGAACTTGCAACCAATAGTGCACCACTGTAACCACTAGGCTACCCTGACACCCCAGGCTACCCTGTGTATAAAATCGAGCACACAGCCATACAATTAGCAGTCATTCTCGTTCGCAATTATCAGTGCTTTAGTTTATTATGTTGCTGTTCAGTGGTTCTGAATTAATGATGCACACGACTGTCCACGTTTTTCAGTGTCTTTGTCCTGAGGTCCTGAGCGCTCTGGAGCAGGTTTTCATCAAGGATCTCTCTGTACTTTTCTTCGTTCATCTTTCCCTAGACTAGATGGCTATATCGGTCCGCTAATACAATACTATAAAGGCCTAGTGCAATACATACAGTACCAGTCAAAAGTTTGGACACCTACTCATTCCAAGGGTTTTTCTTTATTTTTACTATTTTCTTCATTGTAGAATAATAGTGAATACATCAAAACTATGAAATAACACACATGGAATCATGTAATAACAAACAAAAAATATATATATAATTGAGATTCATCAAAGTAGCCACCTTTTGCCTTGATGATAGGTTTGCAGACTCTTGGAATTGTCTCAACCAGCTTCATAATGTAGTCACCTGGAATGCATTTAAATTAACAGATGTGCCTTGTTAAAGGTTAATTTGTGGAATTTCTTTCCTTCTTAATGTGTTTGAGCCAATCAGTTGTGTTTTGACAAGGTAGAGGTGGTATACAGAAGAAACAACAGTCCATCATTAGTTTAAGAGATGAAGGTCAGTCAATCCGGAAAATTTCAAGAACTTTGAACATTTCTTCAAGTGCAGTCACAAAAACCATCAAGCGCTATGATGAAACTGGTCCTCATGAGGAACGCCCACAGGACAGGAACACCCAGAGTTACCTCTGCTGCAGAGGATAAGTGCATTAGAGTTATGAGCCTCAAAAATTTGAGGTCAAATGCTTCACAGAGTTCAAGAAACACATCTCAACATCAACTGTTCAGAGGAGACTGTGTGGCATCAGGCTTTCATGGTCGAATTGCTACAAAGAAACCATGACTAAAGGACACCAAAAAGACATTTGAGATTTTTGGTTCAAACCACCGTGTCTTCATGAGACACAGAGTAGGTGAACAGATGACCTCCGCATGTGTGGTTCCCACCATGAAGCATGGAGGAGGAGGTGTGATGGTGCTTTGCTGGTGAGACTGTCAAGTGATTTATTTAGAATTCAAGGCACACATGGCTACAACAGCATTCTGCAGCAATATGCCATCCCATCTGCTTTGCGCTTGGTGGGACTATCATTTGTTTTTCAACAGGACAATGATCCAACACACATCCAGGCTGTGTAAGGGCTATTTGACCAAGAAGGAGAGTGATGGAGTGCTGATGACCTGGCCTCCACAGTCACCTGACCTCAACCCAATTGAGATGGTTTGGGATGAGTTGGACTGCAGAGTGAAGGAAAAGCAGCCAACAAGTGCTCAGCATATGTGGGAAATCCTTCAAGACTGTTGGAAAAGCATTCCTGGTGAAGCTGGTTGAGATAATGCCAAGCGTGTGCAAAGCAAGTCATCAAGACAAAGGGTGGCTACTTTAAATCATCTAAAATCTAAACAATTTTGATTTGTTTAACACTTTTTTGGTTACTACATGATTCCATATGTGCTATTTCATAGGTTTGATGTCTTCACTATTATTCTACAATGTAGAAAATAATACAAATAAAGAAAAGCCCTTGAATGAGTAGGTGTGTCCAAACTTTTGACAGGTAGTTTATAATATATATATATACATATATATTTATTATTTATATTTCTATTTGTTTTCATGGGGTGCTGTAGCACCCTCTCAACATGCACGCCCTCTGCCATCTGCCCGGTACAGTTGAAACAGGGATTTATCCATGAAGAGCACACCTCTCCTGGGTGCCAGTGGTCATCGAAGGTGAGCATTTGCCCACTGAAGTCGGTTACGATGCCGAACTGCAGTCAGGTCAAGAACCTGGTGAGGACGACGAGCACGCAGATGAGCTTCCCTGATACGGTTTATGACAGTTTGTGCAGAAATTTTTCAGTTGTGCAAACCCACCGTTTCATCAGCTGTTCGTGTGGCTGGTATCAGACCATCCCGCAGGTGATGCAGTCGGATGTGGAGGTCCTGGGCTGGTGTGGTTATATGTCTTCATCAGGTCTGCGGTTATTTGGACGGTTGGAGATATTCTCTAAAACGACATTGGATGTGGCTTATGTTAAACCTGTTAGGGCTACTAGTTCCCCTTTGGGAACTCACCCCACCCCCCCTGAGCTGTAATGTGGCGCAGGGAACGCAAGAAATAATCCTAAAAATATTTAACCTCCACAGAATCGCTTGAAAAATGGCTCAAATGAAAGATAAAGAAGTTATTTATCTACCCAGCAAGTCAGATTTCTAAAATGTTTTACGGCGAAAACATAGCACATATTTATGTCCAACCACCACTGCATACATACTTCATTAGCTTAGCCAAGTAGGAAAAATATGCAATCAACAAACGAGGATTAAAAGAAAAATAATTTCACTAACCTTTGAAATCTTCATCAGATGACAGTAATATAACATGTTACACAGTACATTCATTTTTTTCAATAATATGCAATATATATCCATAAATATCTGTTTACAATTATGCATCGTTCAAAAATGCTACTCCAATGTCAGGAGAAATAAATAGCTCCGGCAGATAACGTCAGCAAACAAGGAATACACATCATAAACTTTGACTAAATATGCATGTTTTACATATGTATGGCAAGATAAACTTCTTCTAAATGCAATTGCTATGTTACAATTATTTTTAACGTTACATTTGGCGTTTACTAGGCTATAATAGAGAGTCGGCGCTCTCAGTTAGCATGCTGACTCCTCTATCATGGAGTCGGCAGAAACCCAAAATGAAGACGTAAATTTCCCTTACCATGGCTGTTCTTGCTTCAGAAGACGTGGAAGGGTTAATACTCACCAAGTTAGCGTTCAGTTTGCAAGTCTGTGTCTTTCCGTTCTCAAACCTAGACACTTTTCGGTCGAAATGTATGCAAATTTCAAGTGGCTGGTATAGACCAAAATCGAAAGTATACATTATATTTCGAGTAAACTTATCAAACTATGTTTATAATTAAGCCTTAGCATGTTATAAAGGTCTACAGCAATCGTGAGGCGAACAGATTAGCACACGTTGTTCAGTCTGTCCTGGGAGAAAGAGAGAGAAATCTTCAGTCTCCCATTGGTGAATTTTTTTTTGTGCGTCACCGGGACGTTTGGTCACGCTGAACGTCTCGTGAGCACGTGATTCTCGCAGTTACAGGCCTCATCGAAAGCAGGCTTCACGCTGAAGACATAGAACGTGTTTCCATGGTTATAGCTCTTTGGGAAGTGTGTAAACAATGACGTCAAAGTGAGGGCAACTTTTCCCATTACAAGAGAGACTTTGGGAGAATGCATGCCCTGAGAGTTCTGCTTTAGCTAGAGACAAAATTTAAACGGTTTTATAAGCTTTAGAGTGTTTCCTATTCGATAACAATTTTTAATTGCATATATTAGCAACTTTTGACAAAAATTTATCATGGTTTATATGGGTGCCGAATTCCTCCAGAAGGGGCAGTATTCAGGGCTAGCCCTAACAGGTTTAATGTTCTCTACCATAAGAGAAATTAACATTCAATTATCTAGCAATAGCTCTGGTGGACATTCCTGCAGCCAGTATGCCAACTGCGCGCTACCTCAAAACTTGAGACATCTGTGCCATTGTGTTGTGACAAAATTGCAGTTTTCTGAATGCATTGTGTCCTCAGCACAAGATAAACCTGCTTAATGATCATGCTGTTTAATCAGCTTCTTGATATGCCACACCTGACACGTGGATGGATTATCTTGACAAAAGGAGAAATGCTCAATAATAGGGATGTAAACAAATTTGCGCACAAAATTTGAGAGAAGTACTATTTTTGTGCGTATGGAAAACTTCTGGGATCTTTTATTTCAGCTCATGCAACATGGGACCAACACTTTACATGTTGAGTTTATATTTTTGTTCAGTATAGTTTTTACTAGATAACTAGTCTCTCCAGGTCACCTCCAACCATTTCCCAATGCTCCAGTTTATGCCTAGAGTTGGGTTTAAGACAGCCACTTACAGCATTAAAAGCAATTTTACAGCCTTGCCCAGTTGAAACTCATGAAGCCCAAAATTAACCCAGTTGGGACAAGGTACGGATGTTATAGGTGATATTCTGTGACCATTTATTTTTTTGTCCATGGTACACGTCAATAGATATCGCTTTCCTACACCCTCCTCCAGGTTTGATGAATGCACCAACCAGAACCTCAGGACCGCCATGGACAAGTTCCTTGACGGGTACCAGGAACGGTGGGTGAACAACCTGAAGGTAATTCTCTTTGCACACAACAGCAGCGTCCAGGCCTCCACCATGTACGGACGGGAGTCGCAGCTGTTGACTTGAGATAAACAATGCAATTGTATATACAATTATTGCATATACTGTATTCTTTCAAATTTGTGATTGACTTAGTGTTCTTGTTTGTCTATTGCTTTTGTTGCATAAATACTTTCAGATCACTGAAAGTTGTCGAACCAGATCAGGGCCTTCGAGGACCACCTTCAGGCACAGACTGAGAAGGGTGTGGAGGTTTTTGAACAGGTAAAAATTGTCTGCTGTTAATTTATTTTCTGGACCTCCAAGAGATATGTAAGAAATGTATTTGTATGAAATATGATTGCATTTATTCCTGTTATCAATCAAGTTGAGACTGAACATCGACAAGGCTCAGGAGAAACCGAAGGAAAGCCACCGGGAGCAGAATCAAGAAGGGGACCAAGTGCTACGACATCCTTCCGAATTACTTGGTTTGGAAGGACAAAATAAAGGCGAGACCTCTCTGCTCTTTCGCTCCTAGCTGGGGTCAACTTCTGTTAAGGTTAATAAAAAACATCATAGAAAATAACTCTGCATTTGCACACAAAATAACCTGGAGCTAGTTTTAGTTTCCCCTTTGTCTTCCTAGGGTTACCTCAGTGGAAGCCAACAAAAAAGCCCACTGAATGCCCTGATGCCCTACACTTATGTGAAGCCCAATAGACAAAGTATGTTAAGCTTTGGTTGACATTTGAGAAAGCAAGAAATGGTAGTTCAAATCAAATGTTATTTGTCACATGCATCTAATACAACAGGTGTACACCTTACCATGAAATGCTTACTTGCAAGCCCTTAACAAACAATGCAGTTCAAGAGGGAAGGTCTCTAAACATTAAACATTTTTTTTCAATCACTTTGATGCAATTCACAAGTTAGTGGTACATTTTCACAACTCTAAGCATACCATTCTGAACAGATCATCCAAATGTCTCATGTTTCAAAACTCCAATCACATTTTCAATTGTCTGGGTAAAACAAAGTCCCTTATTCACTTCACTGAATCACTTTGAATACATATTCCTTCTGAAATCTGCTGTTCACAATACAATCAATATTCATATGACTTTGATATGATTTCCTTGACATTTGTTAAAACATATCTAGCACTTAATGAAACTGCTCAAAAGTGATAACTATAGTGCTTATACTCCATGGGTACCTTTGGACAGGGCCAGTGTCAACCAACCCATGTCTCAGTATTTATGCTGCAATAGCTTGTATGTGCCAAGTTGTTAGGGTCAGCCTGACTTATCTGGTATACTGTGATCTTTGGCATACTGCCACCAACTCCTCTTTAATTATTTTTGTCCTGTCAGACCAGAGCTCTTGGACAGTGCCTCAGTACAACCTGGTCTGATGATTCCAATCCGGTCTGTTCCTGATCACCTAGTCGTGCTGCTGATCCAATTTACTCTGTGGAGCCCTGACCTGACTTCACCGGTCATGGTACCCTGTCCCAGACCCCTGCTGATCACAATAGGAGGGTTAATGGAATTTTACAGTAATTCAAATGTTTTAAGAACCAATTTACATGTATTTAAGTATGTATTTATTGTAGTGGGGACAGTACCATTAGTGCCACTTTAAGGATAGATATATATAAAAAGTAATTATAATTCACAACCACATCATAATCTGTGAGAATTACAAATTAAAAAAACATTTATTTCCGGGGTACAAGATTTCATAAATACTGAGCAGCTGATTTGTACAATAATAGACATGTCAACAAAGAACTTGGGCCCCATTTTGACAGCTCTAAAATAGAGACAGTCAACAGCGTTACTTATAATAGCTGGTCACAATTGATAAAACAAAAAACATGTCCAGAGTACTATCATTTGTACAGAGTAGGTGTGCATACACTTGATACAATCTGCAGTATTCAAAACAAGATGAATCAAGTGCCATAACAGGTATTTGATCATAGTCATTTTGGTAAAATCCCTGCACATTTGCGCTTTCAAAAATGTCCCCCTTACATTTTACAGTTACTATATAGCTTAAAATAGATATTAGCATCATGTTAGTCAACGCACAGCAGGTAAGGTTTAGAATAATTCCAGTGTTGCCACAACCACAGCTTTTATTTTTCTTCCCAGACATACACCCTGACAACATTATCAAGTTAGTCCTAATACAAAAGTTTGAATGATTACAGAAATACAGATAGAGAAAAGGATGAAAGGGTTCTAACCAGGTCCATAGGAAATGTGAAAGGCTTTACGGTGAGTGAGGACGGTGGTTTGGAGCTCTTGACTCTGGCTCCACTGCAATGTATACGATACACATGTGGAAAATAGTATTTTCATCCATCCAACTGAAGTGTTCATCCATCTCCAGCCACTCTCTTATCTTCTTCCCTATGAGTGTTCTCTCGTGCACTCTGTCTGAGATCAGGCTGCAGGCAGAGGACGACGGAAAAGCAAGATGTGGGGCTCTGGTGAAAAAGAAAAAAAACAGGAAACATGTGAATGAAGTTCAGGAACTGAATGAAAAACATTTCAGGCGGTTTCCCAAATATCTCTCCTTCCTTCCAAAGTGTGCCCTTGTTTACTGCCCTTCACTAATTTGAAAGAAAATGGCTGGTATAAGAAACATGGTGGAAACTACCTCTAGCCCATGCCTACACCACTCCAATGCATTCAGATGTGGGAAGTAGTGAACAAAAGCAGATATTATTGAGACTCATCCTTAGAGTCAGAGTATGGAAAGCTGATCATTCTTTCATGTATTCCAGTAGTCTCGTGAGGCTTGATCCTTCCAAATCTCATCTGATTGACTCAAATATTGAAAAGTTTGGAGAACTTCAGTATTGGATTTTGAATGGGAGCGCTGGCTGCATTTGTTTGGTCAGACAAAGCCTTAGTAGCCCATGTTTAGAAACAATTACAACAGTCAAACAAAAGCTTTAGTAGCCCATGTTTAGAAACAATACAAGTCAGACAAAAGCTTTAGTAGCCCATGTTTAGAAACAATACAAGTCAGACAAAAGCTTTAGTAGCCCATGTTTAGAAACCTCCATTTGGAGCTCCATCAACACAAAATATTTTGTTGGTTTGATAAGTGGCAACGCGTCAGTAGTCTATCATACTCAACATCTTTCTGCCGACAAGTTCCCGCGGCTTTTGGAACAATGTGACCGATGCCTGTGTCCGTATTCTAGTACCCCATCTTAGGACCATGACGTGTGTGAGGCTTGTCTGAGCAAAAACCAGATGCAATGTAGGAGTGTGGCACGTGTGAGGCTTTTGTTAATAAACGAATGCTGCAAATCAGTGCACACGTGCCGAATACATTTCGGTGACCATCCATCCATCCGATGACAAGGTCATGGTGTAACAAGATGATACAGACCTCCCCTCTAGGGCGCATGGCACACTAACCTCTCCATCAAACACCTGTCTTAGCATTGTCTGCTTTAGCCATGTAACCATTAATTCTTTGTTTCTTCATTCAAGGCTGTATAATGATGTACATAAGGCAAGCTCATCAAATATGTTTGTGGGACACACCCAACCATATGTTCAACAGATGCCCTGACTTGGTAAACCACGTAGGGTATTTGATTATCATGGCTGAAAAGCTTAGATTCAATGTCTTGTGTTCAGGTGACAGACAAGAACAGATGTATTTGGAGAGACAGAAATGAGTCAGACCTCATGATCTGCTGATGACAAGACACCAGTATCAAAGATGGTAGTAGCCTATAATACAAGTCATTCCAATGGAGGCTGAGCATCTTGTTACAAACACTGATTTTTGAGCTCAACATGACTGTACTGTATTATAGGTTTGGCGATGTCCAACCTTTGTCCTATCTTGATTATGTACCTATAAAAACATTGTGATATACGACGCTATCACCCCTATTAGCAACCACCCAAATTTTACTGCTAAAAACGCAGTTGGTCTATAGCGCAAAATCAAATACCACTGGACGAATCATGATGAACAATAATGCTTTTGAAAGTCTGGGCAGAGGGTAAGTGCAGGCAATGGCAAATCCTTTCTAATATTTCTTTCTGGTAGAGGAGCAGAACAGGCTTGCGTGCCTCTCATCTGCGCTCTTTTACTTGTCAGTGTTCCAAACATGTCTTTTTACCTAAACATGCAAACACCATCAGATAGAATTCATAGCAAGCAGTGCACTGGGTTAGACAGAGTTGATTAAATATAACAGAACAGATCAACTGGAGATCCATACACTCATGGGATGGGTTCCCAAAAATATAACTGAAAGCCACAAATGACTGCATTGAGGCAAGTCACTGTGCTTCTATGGCTATATGCACCATGTCACTGCCTATTTCATTTGTGAAGACAGCTCATGAATCGAGAGGCCTTTCAGTCAACACACATACAGTGCCTATACAAAGTGTACACCCCCTTTCAAAATATTCACCTTTTTTTGCCTTATAGCCGGGAATTAAAATGCATTTTCCATTGAACCCCACAACTTCCAAGTAAAAAAATAATCTGGATTTAAGAAAATCTAAATCTTTAACTGAAATAGCTTGGTTGGATAAATGTCCAACCCCCTTGCAAAAGCAATCATACATTAGCTCAGGTGTAACCAATGACCTTCAAAATCACACACCAAGTTCATTGGCCTCCACCGGTTTTAAATTGTAGTGATTCGCATGCTTTCCGGATAAATTCAGCAATTCCCGTAGGTTCAGCTTGTTGGGTAGGGAATTGCAAAGTAAACACTCAGCAAGAGCTTTCAAAAGAACACTGGGACAACGTTGAGGAAAGGCACAGATTGAGGATGGATATAAAAGATACGGCAAACGGAGCATCCCCCTATCCACGTCGACAGGACAGCAGTGGAGAAGGTGGAAAGATAAAGTTCCTCATTGTACACATCACGGATAAACTGAAATGGTCCACCAACACAGTATGGCAACAGTGCCTTCTTCAACCCTCAAACTTTTACAGATGGACAACGGAGAGCATATCCTGTCGTGCTGTATCACCGCCTGGTACGGCAACTGCACCGCCCACAACCGCAAGGCTTTCCAGAGGGGGGGTGTGGTCTGCACATCACCAGGGGCAAACTACCTGCTCTCCAGGACACCTACAGCACCCAATGTCACAGGAAGGCCAAAAAGATCATCAAGGACAACAACCACCCGAGCGAGCCCTGCCTGTTCACCCTGCTACCATCCAGAAGGCGAGGTCAATGTTTACATATCTTGCATCATTCATCTCATAGGTATATACTGTATTTTATACCATCTATTGCATCTTGCCTATGCCGCTCTGTCATTGCTCATCCATGAATGTATAGATTCGTATTCCTTTACTTAGATGTGTGTATTAGGTAGTTGTTGTGGAATTGTTAGATTACTTGTTAGGTGTTTCTGCAGTCAGAACTAGAAGCCCAAGCATTTCACTACACTCACAATAACATCTGCTGACCATGTGTATGTGACCAATAAAATGTGATTTTAAAGATTTCAACGGCTTTAGAGCACAGTCAAGACGATTACTAGGAAGTGGAAAGAAACCTATGGCACCACCAATACCCTGTTTAGATCAGTCCATCACCCCAAACTGGTTGCCCGAGCAAGTATGAGTCTGATCAGAGAGGCTATAAAGAGTCCAATGGCAACTTTGAAAGAGCTACAGGCTTTTATGGCCAAGACTGGTTAAAGGGTGCATGTGACAACATCCCAAGCACTCAACAAATCTGGCATGTAGGGTGGCAAGAAGGAAGCACAAATGGTTCCTAACAAGGCTTTACACGGACCTTGATTTTTCCAGGTCGCACATGAATATTTTGGCGCATGTGCGAGTAAAACGGTCACACTGTAGAGCCCTGCCTCCCACTAAAAACAAAATAAAGTTATGAAACTTCAAGTAAAGTGGATCTGAAAACTAACATTTTAAAACATGTTATTCAACCTTATTTAAAACAGCAATGATTGAGTCCTAGGTCTCTTTTACAAATTTGCCCTGAATATGCAACATAAATATATACATTATACCCAAACATATACACATTAAAATACAAAAACAGTCATGAGAAACACAAAAAACCCAGAAAAAGTTAACTTCCTCCACAAATAAGTCTCCAATCAATACTTTAAATTGCCAGAACATCAAGATTAAATGTACACTGCTCAAAAAAATAAAGGGAACACTTAAACAACACAATGTAACGCCAAGTCAATCACACTTCTGTGCAATCAAACTGTCCACTTAGGAAGCAACACTGATTGACAATCAATTTCACATGCTGTTGTGCAAATGGAATAGACAACAGGTGGAAATTATAGGCAATTAGCAAGACACCCCCAATAAAGGAGTGGTTCTGCAGGTCGGGACCACAGACCACTTCTCAGTTCCTATGCTTCCTGGCTGATGTTTGTCACTTTTGAATGCTGGCGGTGCTTTCACTCTAGTGGTAGCATGAGACAGAGTCTACAACCCACACAAGTGGCTCAGGTAGTGCAGCTCATCCAGGATGGGACATCAATGCGAGCTGTGGCAAGAAGGTTTGCTGTGTCTGTCAGCGTAGTATCCAGAGCATGGAGGCGCAACCAGGAGACAGGCCAGTACATCAGGAGACGTGGAGGAGGCCGTAGGAGGGTAACAACCCAGCAGCAGGACCGCTACCTCCGCCTTTGTGCAAGGAGGAGCAGGAGGAGCACTGGCAGAGCCCTGCAAAATGACCTCCAGCAGGCCACACATGTGCATATGTCTGCTCAAACGGTCAGAAACAGACTCCATGAGGGTGGTATGAGGGCCCGACGTCCACAGGTGGGGGTTGTGCTTACAGCCCAACACCGTGCAGGACGTTTTTCATTTGCCAGATAACGCCAAGATTGGCAAATTCGCCACTGGCGCCCTGTGCTCTTCACAGATTAAAGCAGGTTCACACTGAGCACATGTGACAGACGTGACAGTCTGGAGACACCGTGGAGAACGTTCTGCTGCCTGCAACATCCTCCAGCATGACCGGTTTGGCGGTGGGTCAGTCATGGTGTGGGGTGGCATTTCTTTGGGGGCCGCACAGCCCTCCATGTGCTCGAAAGAGGTAGCCTAACTGCCATTAGGTACAGAGATGAGATCCTCAGATCCCTTGTGAGACCATATGCTGGTGCGGTTGGCCCTGGGTTCCTCCTAATGCAAGAGACGCTAGACCTCATGTGGCTGGAGTGTGTCAGCAGTTCCTGCAAGAGGAAGGCATTGATGCTATGGACTGGCATCCACCAATGCCACGCTGCACCACAGACTGTCCAGGAGTTGGTGGATGCTTTAGTCCAGGTCTGGGAGGAGATCCCTCAGGAGACCATCCCCCACCTCATCAGGAGCATGCCCAGGTGTTGTAGGGAGGTCATACAGGCACGTGGAGGCCACACACTACTGAGCCTCATTTTGACTTGTTTTAAGGACATTACATCAAAGTTGGATCAGCCTGTAGTGTGGTTTTACACTTTAATTTTGAGGGTGACTCCAAATCCAGACCTCCATGCGTTGATAAATTTGATTTCCATTGATAATTTGTGTGATTTTGTTGTCAGCACATTCAACTATGTAAAGAAAAAAGTATTTAATAAGAATATTTCATTCAGATCTAGGATGTTTTATTTTAGTGTTCCCTTTATTTTTTTGAGCAGTGTATTTAGAATTGTTACAGGATTATGGTGCATTAAAACTAAAAGCAGATTTACCTAGCTCGATGGACACCCTAGGAACCTTGAGAGTTAACCAATCCTGTGAACGGGTTAGGCAACTCAGGTGTCCATACTTCAACAGCGAAGTTAGATAAGACAGAAGTTTATTAAGTAGGGCCTTGTAAACAAAAAAGGGAGTAATGTAGAGATCTAGGGGTCTTCAGAGAAGTCCCCAAAAAACGAATGAAAACTATAATAACATTGCTAGAATATTAAGGAAATAAGCTACTGTTCATGACTAACTTGTCTTAAAGCTTTTATGATAGGCTTAGGAGGATAAGGTTATTGGCCATTTTGTGTTCAATCTCACATGGAGGGATTTTCCAGGCCCACATGGATCATTTATTTCTAAAGATCAAACTTGTCAAATTGATTTTTCTATAGGCTAATTTATATGATTTGTTCTCTCATTATTAGTCCTATTGAAATAACTTTTAGATGGAACTCCATATACAGTCAGTTTGATCGGGAGATATAAAAAAAAGGCAAATTACTCAGAATGTGCGAGACTCAATTTTCTACTGCGCGACGCCATTCAAGTTCAAATATAGGCTAAACAATCGTCTGTCACATGATGTAGTCACCATCGACGATGCTATTGTAATATCACCCAACCCTACTGCATTCATTAGTGCACACTAACCAAAGAAAAACCATTTAATGAAAACAATTATCTTATTGGAAATTTAAAAGGCACTCGCACATCCAAGCAATCTTATTTGCAGGTGCATGGTAACAGTAGAAAGGAAACCGCACACTGCTCGATAGTCACTGACCTTTTAATAATCAAATCGAAGTGTATTTATTTGTCATGTGCGCCGAACACCTTACAGTGAAATGCTTACTTACAGGCTCTAACCAATGGTGCGAAAAAAAAGTGTGTAGTTAAGTAAAGAAATAAAGCAGTAAAAAGACATTTGAAAATAACAGTAGCAAGGCTATATACATACACTGGTTAGTCAGGCTGATTGAGGTAGTATGCAGATATGGTTGTACATGAATGTATAGTTAAAGTGACTATGCATATATGATAAACAGAGTAGCAGCAACGTAAAAGAGGGGTTGGGGGTCACACAATGCAAATAGTCCGGGTAACCATTTGGTCACCTGTTCAGTAGTCTTATGACTTGGGGGTAAAAACAGCTTACGTATCAGCCTCACCGCCTTTTGAGTTTGTTTATTTAAATTAGCACCCTTATGTAGACCTAGCCCCACCCACACCAGTTCCACGCATCGAAAGAGGTTGAGGCGAAGGAAAAACAAAGTGCTGCAAAATATAATATAAATTTCATAAATATTTGAATGTGTGTAAATAAGACGTATTAAACGTCTGTAAAACCACAATGAGGACATAGACCTACCGAGCAAGTTCTCATTAATCATTGGGTACATCGTACGAAAAATGGAGTAATCTTCAATAGGAGAAATTCATGTTCAAATTCACAACATAGGCCTTTAGGAAATAATGTCTGGAGGGTGAAAATCCCAAAACATTCTATTTTACTCAGACTATTATTTATGTCACCTCCCCTGTCTGATATCTTAACTTCCTCTATGCCACAATCATAAAAATATATTATTTTTTTTTTAAAAGGTAGAAATGTCATGCTTTAGGTCATTAAAATGTACTGCGACTGGATAAACCATGTAATTTCTCCAGATTGAATTTATGCTCACTGATTCTGTTTGAGAGAACGAGAGGTTAAACCTACATAGCACAGCCCACATGGACATTTAATAGTGGAAATAACATGGGTGGTGGAACACGTAATAATGTCATTTATTTGGAACCATTTTCCTGTATGAGTGGCATAAATATTCACACTTCATCATATTGCACTGTGCGCATCCTCTGCATTTATAGCTATCATTTGGAAGAGGGCGTAAAATAGCCTGGCTGATTTTCTCGTGGCTGGCAGTTGGCATGAACAAATTTAGCGCGTAAATTGCGACCTTTCCTATACACAATAAGTGGTGGATTTTTAAATTCAGCCAGCAAAGCCTGGTCCGATGATAAAATATGCCAGTGTTTCTTGACCGCATCTCCCACTTTTCGCGAGTTCAAAGTATATGTGGTTGTGAATATTACGGAGTATTCTTTAGCGGGTCTTTTTTGTAGCAGTTCATCTCGTGTTTTTCCCCAATGCTAAATTAAGAGCTTCATCCACACATTGTGGCAAATAGTCTCTTCTTAGAAACCTAATGCGCATCTCTGCTGCTTTTTCTAGATAATCCTCTGTGGAGTGGCATATACAACGCAGTCTGAAAAACTGGCTTCTTGGAAGTCCTCTCTTAAATGGCTCAGGATGGAAGCTGTAAGAGTATTTCTGTCTATTTATTTTCTATACAGAGTTGTAAATAGGGATCCATTTAATTTCTCAATCCACATAGAGGTAATTGAACACGTTGAGTCTCACATTCAATAGTGAATTTCAGATTGGGGTCAATGTCATTGAGTAGTGCCATAAAGATCTTTTTCCGTTCCTTCCCATATGCAAAACATGTCATAAATATATTGATACAACTTCAGGACTAATATATATATATATATTTTTTCATTATTAACAAAACATTCTTCAAGAAGAACCACTAAGGTTGGCATAGCTCGGAGCGAATGTGGAGCCCATCGATGTTCCATTCGTCTGGAGGTAATTATTCATCATCAAACCCAAAATAGTTATAAGTCAACTTATTCAGCCAGCTCTAGAATAAAGTTTGTTGGTGGATATTCGTTAGTGTGTCTGTCTCCCAAATAGTGAGCTAGGGCTCCCAGCCCCCCCACATGGGGAATGCTGGTATATACTCTCGACATCTAATGTGACCAAAATACAGTCTTCTGTTAAACACGTTATTAGTGAGATCTTGTTTATGAAGTCTATAGTCTTTCACATTTGATGGCAATGCTTGCACATGAGTTTTAATAAGAGTCTACAAAGATCGACAACAGCTCTAGCATTGAGCCTATTCCTGCAACCACTGGTCTGCCTGGATAATTACCTTGTGTTTTAAGTTTGTGTAATTTCGGTAAAATGTACAGGCATGGACGTATGGCACATTTGCAGCAAAGATTCATTTTCAGGTTTTGAGAAGGTTGTTTAATAGGGCTCGCTCCAGATTAGAGCATATTTCCCTTTGGAACACCTGTGTGGGATCAACACTCAGTTTTCTATAGAAACGTTCATTGCTGAGTCTTCTGAGTCTTTTGTCTTCTTTATATTTTTCTTAGTCTAAAACAACCACAGCACCCTTATCTGCAGGTTTAATAACCAAAGGTGAATCTTTCATTAAGTGTCTGTTCTTCTGTTCTAGTGAGATTTTTCTGAATGTGGTTTGTTTGTCTCCTATATACTGACATGGCTTCTTGTTCGACTAACCTACAATAGGTATTAATTGAAGAGTTGTTAACCATAGGACAGAATTTGCTTTTGGCCTTAAAATGGGGTACTAGTTCTTTGATCTGTTTCTAGGCCTGAAAGTGTTTTGAGAAAACGCATACTTAAGTTTAATCTTGCGAAATAATTTTAACAGATCTACTTTCATTTCGAATGGTTTATCTGTACATATAGGTACAAAAGAGAGGCCCTTCGATAAGACTGACTTGGGCGTCAGTAAGGTCTTTTTTGGAGAGGTTAATTATCACGTCCTGCTGTAGCTCCATGTCCACGGCCTGTGTTCCTGGTCCCCTCTTTGACCGCTTACATCGTTTTTCTTCCGTGGAGCCTTGTGTTGCTTCTGGGCAACAAAAAAAAAATGACTGTGTGCGACGATAGCTGGAGTCACTGTTTGTAGGGAATTCGCGCTCAGTGGACGCCTCTGTGTCCAAGTTTCCTCCCTCTCTGCATATCTGCGTCCCCCGATCAGTAGTGCGTCCCTACGTCGGCCTCCCCATGCTCCTGTCCTTGGGCCTTCCCATGCGTACATCTGGTTGAGCTGGTAGTCCTCTGTGTCTCGCTGATATTTCTTGATCTTTGTTGCTTGTAGAAAGTCTCTGTATTTCCCAATAGGCTGATTGATCGTGTCGTTTATGGCTGTGAAATTAGGGACTAGAATCTCCTTCTTTACAACCTCATGTTCGCTAATCTTCACTTCAACTTCTTTTACTTTCTTTGACATGTTCAACGATTAATAGCATTAAATCTAAAGAACATTTGATGATTTCACCCCATTTCTGAACAAAAGTTGTAGTTTTTCCCTATTGTCTTTTTATTGTGTATACTTACAAGATTTCAGAGTGCAGAGTGAAAAACAGTCATTCAAAATTTAAGGCACTCGCACATCTGAGCAATCTTATTTGCAGGTACATGGTAACAGTTGAACAAGATGAAGGACAAAGGAAACCGCACACTGCTCTTGATAGTATCACTGATCTTTAATAAGCTTACGTATTGGCCTCATGGCCTTCGTCAGAGCTTTTGTGAGTTCTCTTTTTTAAATTAGCACCCTTATGTAGACCTAGCCCCACCCACATCCGTTCCACGCATCGAAAGGGGTTGAGGTGAAGGAAAAACAAATAAGTGCCACCAAATATAACTATATACATTTCATAAATATTTGAATAAAGTGTGTAAATTAGACGTATTAAACACATCTGTAAAACCACAATGAAGACATAGACCTACCGAGCACATTTTCATTAATCATTGGGTACATCATACGAAAAACATCATAGTAATCTTAAATAGGGGCATAATTCATGTTCAAATTCACAACATACATAGGCATTTCATCATGCTCCTATTTAAGATTACTCTGTTTTTCGTACGATGTACCCAATGATTAATGAAGACCTACCGAGCAAGTTATGTCCTCATTGTGGTTTTACAGACATGTTTAATACGTCTTATTTACACGTATTATTAGAATATTTATGAAATGTATATTGTTATATTTGGTAGGACTTATTTGTTTTTCCTTCGCCTCAACCCCATTCGATGCGTGGAACGGATGTGGGTGGGGCTAGGTCTACATAAGGGTGCAAAAACAAAAATTAAGCCACAAAAGCTCTGACGAAGGCCGAAACGTAAGCTTATTTAAGATCAGTGTTACTATCAAGAGCAGTGTGAAGTTTCTTATTGGACAAATGCAGGTAGTTCCCTCTCCGTTCAAGCCCGTTTATTTCCAAGTCTATACACCCCATATCACATGATGGTTTATACAGTACCCAGAGAATTCAACATGAGCTTCATCTAAGGAGGAGCACATCCTAATCACCAGTGTAGCAGTAATGACCCAAACCCAAGACATGGGTACAAAAGTAATCCCCAAGTCAGAGTTCCACCAAGTACAGTAGGCTACAATTCAGTGTTATGCCGCTGGATTCACCACATCACACTGCCTACTGTGCTGATATGAACCACCATGGTGCGACATAGGCACAAGTGTAATCCCCCAGTACAGTTCAGTGTTGTATTCCCCCATAATAGCCTTTATGCTGCTGTATTCACCAGCACTTCACTCCTTCTACTGTACTGAGTGTTAATACTAACATCTGACAGTGTACCTGGTTGATGGATCATGTAGTGTATCCAGCCTTGACTCTGCTGGACACCCAGGTTCCTCCACTCAGTCTCTGACATCAGATGGGTCTTGGGCACACGCTTGGCAATGTCCTTGGGCAGCATCACGTGCCTACAGAGAGTGGAGAAATTGAATGGTACTTTACTGAGTCATGCAGTGTCAACCTCACAGGGCTAGGAAGGAAGACCTCTGCCAGGCAAGAAATACATGTCGATATTAGCTAGCTAGATAAAAACTGTTTTAGAAAAACGTACAGTCTTAACTTACCTATACTCGAATTTCTCATCGTCATATTTGTCAGAGTAATATATCTGCTTCTGAGACATGATGCCAACCTGAAAAGAGTGCATCTGAAAGTTTAGGGACTCGGGGATTTTACAGCAGGAGCATTACAAGGAATCCTGTGATTTGGACTGACTGAAGGAGTATGATGTTTTATTTAATTTACTGCCCGTATAGTACGTAGCGGCAATACACCTCATCGTTTGAAGTCTACCAATAAACCTCAAAGAAGTTAGTAAAGCCCAAGAAAAAGGCAATAACATGACAATTACAGGTCGGATGTGATCAATGCACCTGTACTGCGCATCATAAACTAACTAGCTAACGTTAGATGGCTAAGTAAGGCAACAAGTTTAATCTCCTACAGTAACGTTACTAGCTACGTTTTTTGTTTAACTAACCCACCCTAGCAAACAAAATCTAGGTGAAATAACTAGCTATATCATCCATAGCTAGCTACTCATGTTCATCAGCATTTCACCCACTGAGTGTTCTAGCTAACATAGTTCATAAAACACAAAAGGTCATCCAACAACCGTTGGAACTAGCTAGCTAAGTTAGCAGGCTAGTTAAATAGCTGGTTAACTTGCTAACTAACAATAATGAATTAGCTCAAGTTAGCTAGCTAGCAGGCTTAGCTATCTAGCACTAAGCTTAGCTAGCTAACGTTACTACGTTAGCTTTGACAAGTAAAACACAAATCACCTTCAGGTGGCTCGTTCCAAATGACTGTATTCGTGATTTGGTGACGGAAAATCTAGAAATTTCACAACAGGCCTGTCTTTTCGAGAATATTGTCGGTCACTGATGTATTTATATTTCCATGTACAGTAGCTTGTACTGCTTCTGATGTGATATGGTCGATGGACCCTTTTCACGTTTCGCTGCGAGTTTCCCTCTCTTATGTTACTGATCACCTTTCAAAAACTCACTGCTGCTCCTCATTGGTCTATCCTCTCACATAAATGATCATGTGATACATGCTGAGTTTAGACGAGACACGCGAAGTCCGTCATACCTGTCGGCATAGAGGGACAAATAAAGCGTTATAGAGGGTTACCGTATATGTTGCTATGGTTGATTTCAGTGAACTACATCAGTGCAAATCAACATCCGTTAGAAAACAATTTGGCCGCAAGTCCCGTCTACCGTGCCGGCTGACGGTATTCACTACCAGCCTCAACGACATTTTTACCGTCCGCTCTCATTGAAAACAATGCCATCTGGTTTGCAGTTCTCCGTCTACCTCGTAGGACGTGAACGCTGCATTGATTGGAGTCCAAACACTTAAAAGACACACCCTATCCCCTCAAATTAAGTGGACACCTCTGATGACGTCTGACGAGTATACACTTGTAGGGCGAGGGAGGAAGGAATGATTTTTTAAATGGGCCGCCCTTGCCCGGAAATTAGTCACTCGTTCATCCCGCAATGATTGTGTTTTCAGCCACTAGTAGCTTGTGGGTGCTTTATTTGCGCAACAGTCAATTATAATTGCATGTCTACTTACATTAATTATAATTATTAATATACGCCTACTGTATGAAAGCTAGCAAATGAATTGGCTAAATAACGTTTGCCTGCCTAGTTGGAACATATGAAGAAGGAAAATGTTTTATTTCTACAATTTCCTAAAGCTAACCAAACAAAAACATCATTACTTTTACAAGAGGTGTTTGTGCCATCAAGTGCATTAGTAGCACAATTTCTAACTTGTTTCCATTCGTTTTTACTTACACTTGTATGTTGACTCCATATTGAAGTTGAGGTTTTAATTTTTGGCTGACTTTTCTTAGCAGATGTACAGATGTACTCGAATTGAATTATGGGGAGTTTCAGGCCCAGAAGTGAACATAATTGTACACCTTGCAAACTCGACTAAAAATGAGGGCAGATGGGCTTATTTTGCAAACTTCCCTTGCTTCGCTAATCATTTCAACCGCAGTCATTACCTTGCCCTGTCATTCTTTGGAATTTGGTTGGCAGAGCGCATCCAACTTTTAGGTGCATACACCACTACCTACTGTACTGGCGTGTGAGGCCAGTCACAGCCTACTTAAATTACATGTTCTTCATTATTTCTGTTCCTCTAGTGAAATATAGCCCTAGACATCGCCAGCTACACTCATCAAAAACCCACTACGTTGACCCTATCTGTACCTGCACTATGCCAACATCCTGGGAGGACGGGACACCACCCCTCAAAACATCCTGTAACTCTTCTGAAGTCATATCTCGTATACACAAATACATATCTGCAGCTGCCACCACATCTATTTTCTGTGATTTACATTCTATTTCTGCGTTACAGTTGATAACCATTGCTATTAACGCTATGAAGCCAACCTTACTGAAGCATAAATCATTCTTTTGGCATATCCCTCTGTGCTGGCACAAATCTACTACTCACTGGAATCCTCTCAGGATTCCTCACCCTTGACCCATCCTCCTCTACTTTGTCACTGCCTCAACATACGACCGACATCATTTGCCTGACTCTGGCTTCTTCAACCTGCCTCTCTCGAACCGGACACTTCTGATCCACAGCAACATGGGCACCCCTACAGTTAACACACACAACTTTATCCACCAAAACTACACAATCTTCTGTCCCATGCCCTCCTGTACACGTCCCACATCTTGGGATCTTCTTCCTACACACTGCTGTGACATGACCATAAACATTGCACCTGAAACAACCCAGTGGATTCGGTACAAAATTTCCAACGGGAAAACCGGGTCTGCGACACACCACACTGCGGGCGTCCCAAACAGGAATCTTCAACTTCAATTGCTCGATCTCCACACTAGACGCTACCCCAGAAATCACTCTTTTCAATGGTGCCCTGATCCTAAGAGCAAAGAAAGAAACAGATATTGACACATGTTGCGTGACACAGAACGGCTGCTCACTCTGATCAGAAGACGGCCCTGTCATTGGTTAGAATCTAGCAAAATAAGATTGGCTACTGAATCCATTTGATATCCATAACCATCTTCTTCAATGAGGTTTAAGTGGTTGGAATCTATTAAATGTTTAATTACCGCCACCAATTAGACTGGAGTATAGCTTCCATTATACTGTGCTTAAAAAATATATAATTTTTTTTTTTTTACATTTTATTTATAAAAAATGTATCTAACCTACCATCTAACCCTACACTCATTAATAACCCACCACCCTACTCCACTATTTAAACCTATCTAGTCATACATAAGTATTTAAAACAAAATACTTTTAGACTTTTACTTGAGTTATATTCTATTAAAAGTACTGTAGCTTTACTTTTACTCAAGTATGACAATTGGCACCTTTTCCACCACTGGAAGATTCCAGTCACCATGAGAATATTGACCCAAGGGCAGAAAATCTTAAATTTTTAATTTAGGTGACACTTTACTGACAACTTCTCAGTAAAACAAAATGTATTTCAGACATTTTTGTCAAGTCTTTTAAAAAGGAACATTTTGCTGATGTTTTCAATACGAATGAATCGGCTCATGAGGCTTTGAAAATGTCAATGTTGCCACTAAGATGCTATGATTTATTTGTCTTGAAGCTTGGAAGATGTGCGTGAATCCCTCAAGGACAAATTTTAATTTAATTTTTAATTTTACCTTTATTTAACCAGGCAAGTCAGTTTAAGAACAAATTCTTATTTTCAATGACGGCCTGGGAACAGTGGGTTAACTGCCTGTTCAGGGGTAGAACGACAGATTTGTACCTTGTCAGCTCGGGGGTTTGAACTTGTAACCTTCCAGGTACTAGTCCAACACTCTAACCACTAGGCTACCCTGCCGCCCCAAAGTGGACAAGAGCTTTCCACATCTGTGGAAAAGCCACTACACAAGACAAAACTAAACAATACATGAATTGCACTGTAACGGTGACAAACGGTGCCCACAAAGTCTCAACAGCAGAGTCCCAACAGCAGTCCCAACACCTTACCACTGCTACACCTGGCTATCAGCAGAGCCTTGTCTGGCAGCGAAACAGTTCATTCAGCCTGATTTAATGCCTTTTTAAAAAACATAGCTGATATGGGTGACTTGCTTAAACACATGGTTTCTTCTGACAATTGAGATGTGCAAACTATGGCATAAGGGGACGACAAGCGGATAAGAGCAAATCATAATTTTTATTCATACATGAGCGAGCTAGGACGGACATAGTCAATATAACTATTTGTTCAGCACTTTTGAAATGTACAGCGACAGAATTCAGAACATGGGCCGGTCTTAGTGTTCTCCGGGTACACCAAGTCGGAACCGTAGAATAAATAAAGGGGTCATAAATTACAATGAAAGCTCTTACATTTCTCAAAAACAGGTTATAGGCTACATGTGCACAACCAAGTCAGAACAGTAAGTGAAATTAAGAGCTGAAAATATACCAAATTATTAGAGTGAAGCACATGGGCTACTAACAGCTTACTACACTTAGTAATACTTTCTTGGCCACTGACATATCTCCCTGGCATATTACATCATTTAAACTGAAACATAGAACATATTTTTAGACTCACCTTGTTGTGCTGTGCTCACTTGAACAGGAATGTGGTGCGGAGGTCCATCGTGGGCAACTTTTGTTATCAAACTTTGTCATCAAAGTCTGGCATTCTTTGGATTTATGGTGCTTTCAAGACAACTGGGAACTCAACAACAACAAAAAGGTTGAATCATGATGACGTCAGTGATCTTCAGGTCGTAGCTCTAGAAAGGGGCCTGAGTTCTCCATTTGAAATTCCGAGTTGGATGAAAGTTCAAAACGTATTTTCCCAGTCGTAGCTTGTTTTTCCCCCCCGAGTTCCCAGTTGTCTTGAACTCACTAAAGTCCGATTTCGCATTCCGAGTGATGGGTTCAGATTTCTGAACTTTAAATATTATCAATCATTAGTTATGTTAGAGACATTTGTGGTGCCATATTCTTGGGTCTACACCAGAAGTTAATGGTTATCTGTAGGAGGAATGTACAGTTGAAGTCGGAAGTTTACAGACACCTTAGGCAAATACATTTAAACTCAGTTTTTCAAAATTCCTGACATTTAATCCCTGTTTTAGGTCAGTTAGGAGTACCACTTTACTTTAATGTCAATAATAGTAGAGAGAATGATTTATTTCAGCTTTTATTTCTTTCATCACATTCCCAGTGGGTCAGAAGTTTACATACACTCAATTAGTATTTGGTAGCATTGCTTTTGAATTGTTTAACTTGGGTCAAATGTGTCGGGTAGCCTTCCACAAGCTTCCCACCATAAGTTGGGTGAGTTTTGGCCCATTCCTCCTGACAGAGCTGGTGTAAATGAGTCTGGTTTGTCGGCCTCCTTGCTCGCACACGCCTTTTCAGTTCTGCCCACACATTTTCTACGGGATTGAGGTCAGAGCTTCGTGATGGCCACTCCAATACCTTATCTTTGTTGTCCTTAAGCCATTTTGCCACAACTTTGGAAGTATGCTTGGGGTCCTTGTCCATTTGGAAGACCCATTTGCGATCAAGCTTTAACTTCCTGACTGATATCTTGAGATGTTGCTTCAATATATCCACATTTTTCCTACCTCATGATGCCATCCATTTTGTGAAGTGCACCAGTCCCTCCTGCGGCAAAGCAACCCCACAACATGATGCTGCCACCCCTGTGCTTCATGGTTGGGATGGTGCTCTTCGGCTTGCAAGCATCCCCCTTTTCCCTCCAAACATAACGATGGTCATTATGGGTCGAACAGTTCTATTTTTGTTTCATCAGACCAGAGGACATTTCTCCAAAAAGTACAATCTTTGTCCCCATGTGCAGTTCAAACCGTAGTCTGGCTTTTTATTTGTGGTTATTGGAGCAATGGCTTCTTCCTTGCTGAGCAGCCTTTCAGGTTATGTCGATATAGGACTTGTTTTACTGTGGATATAGATACTTTTGTACCTGTTTCCTCAAGCATCTTCACAAGGTCCTTTGCTGTTGTTCTGGGATTGATTTGCACTTTTCGCACCAAAGTATGTTCATCTCTAGGAGACGTCTCCTTCCTGAGCGTTATGACGGCTGCGTGGTCCCATGGTCTTTATACTTGCGTACTCCCAATGATGAACCAGACTTGTGGAGGTTTACAATTCTTTTTCTGAGGTCTTCGCTGATTTCTTTTGATTTTCTCATGATGTCAAGCAAAGAGGCAAAGAGGCACTGGGTTTGAAGGTAGGCCTTGAAATACATCCACAGGTACACCTCAAATTATGTCAATTAGACTGTCAGAAGCTTCTAAATCCATGACATCATTTTCTGGAATTTTCCAAGCTGTTTAAAGGCCCAGTCAACTTAGTGTATGTAAACTTCTGACCCACTAGAATTGTGACACAGTGAATTATAAGTAAAATAATCTGTCTGTTAACAATTGTTGGAAAAATTACTTATGTCATGCACAAAGTAGGTTAGACATTGTTAGGTTAGATTACTCGTTGGATGTTACTGCATGGTCGGAACTAGAAGCACAAGCATTTCGCTACAATCGCATTAACATCTGATAACCATGTGTATGTGACAAGTAAAATTGGATTTGATTTGAAGTAGATGTCCTAACCGACTTTGTTAACAAGAAATTTGCGGGGTGGTTGAAAAACTAGTTTTAATGACTCCAACCTACGTGTATGTTAACTTCCGACTTCAATTGTATGAGATGAGTAACACAAAATATGTAAACTATATTAGTGACTAGTGTTCCATTATTAAAGTGGCCAGTGTTTTCAAGTCAGTGTATATGGGGCAGCAGCCTCTAATGTGCTAGTGATGGCTATTTAATTTAACAGTCTGATGCACCTTGTCATGACGTTGGCCTGGGTGGTAGGGTTATGACAGTCATAAATACCTCTTCCCCCCTTTTTCCTCTCTCTACCCTACTGAGGTTACATTTGCAAAACCCTTGGTTAACACAGAGATTCTGGGAACGTCAGAAGGTGGGGGGGAGAAAAAAGTATTTAGTCAGCCAACAATTGTGCAAGTTCTCCCACTTAAAAAGATGAGAGAGGCCTGTAATTTTCATCATAGGTACACTTCAACTATGACAGACAAAATGAGAATAAAAATCCAGAAAATCACATTGTAGGATTTTTAATGAAAACAATCTCTCACTCGACGTCAACCAAACAGAGATGATCGTGGACTTCAGGAAACAGCAAAGGGAGCACCCCCCTATCAACATCAATGGGACAGCAGTGGAGGTGGAAAGTCTTAAGTTCCTCAGCGTACACATAACTGACAAACTGAAATGCTCCACCCACACAGACAGTGCGGTGAAGAATGTACAACAACGTCTCTTCAACCTCAGGAGGCTGAAGAAATGTGGCTTGTTACCCAAAACCCTCAATTTTTTTTTTTACAGATGCCCAATTGAGAGCATCCTGTTGGGTTGTATCACCACCTGGTAAGGCAACTACACCGCCCACAACCCCAAGGCTCTCCAGGGTGTGGTGCGGTCTGCACAACGCATCACTGGAGGCAAATTACCTGCCCTCCAGGACACCTACAGCACCCGATGTCACAGGAAGGCTAAAAAGATCATCAAGGACAACAACCACCCGAGTCACTGCCTGTTCACCCCGCTACAATCCAGAAGGCGAGGTCAGTTCAGGTGCATCAAAGCTGGGACCGAGAGACTGAAAAATAACTTATAACTCAAGGCCATCAGACTGTTAAAATGAATACATTTGCTTACATGATCCAGCTCTCTGAAACGGGGATATGCTAACAAGTATCTTGTTAGGCCTGTCCTGCACCTTAGTATCATCAGAGTTGATGAAGGCTTGCCTTGCTTGGAATGCAAGGTCCAGGAGCTAGGAAACATCCTTTTGGTTGGGTCTGGCCTTGGTTTTGTACATCTCCTGTGTAGTTGTATAATGTCTCGCCTGGTTCTGTAGGCTCTCAGTAGTTTCTGATGCCAGAACACATAACAAACCTGACCAGTTAACATTTTAAAATGTAGACTGAAATTAAGACCAATGTTTCCGCTGGAACTACCCCCCCATACTTATCATTCCACAGGAAACGGTGAAGACTAAATAGTCACTTTGTTTCTAGTACCTCGTTTAGAGTAGTAGTAGTAGAAGTTACATTTATATGGAAACACTATCCACTATTTCAATTTGTGTACTTACCACCCAACTGTTCAACCTCTGGGGTGCTTGCATCTAGATTGTGGGGATCTCTCCAAGATCAGAGTTGAGGAGGTGGACTCGTCAGTCTCATCAGTGGACATATCCTGGCTTCTCGGAAAGCTAAGGCTTCATGGCCTCTTTCTTGAAGGGGTCGCTCCCTGCTTCTTTTTGGGGGTTGTCACATTCTGAATCGTTTTCAAAAGCTGCATCTTCACAGATTCCTAACAAACAACAAATTGTTTGTGTTATAAATCACATTTAACAAAATTGAATCTAGAAATGAAATGATACAAGCAGACACATGTTTCCCTGATGTATCTGGATAAAGCACATGCCTCCTATTTTGAGTGTCAGATGTTTGCACTTTGGCTGCCAGGTATCCAACAGCGCTGCGTTTGGAAACGTGTTGAATACCTGAGTAGTGACTTACCCACTCAGCTCCACTGCTTGCAGATCTGTCCCGCACCATTGGGTAGTACTCTATGAGATGCTTCGTCATTTCAGTGAGTTCATGGCTGCATAGATACTGGAAGTCATCCCCTGCCGTTCTCTTAATGGAAATCATGCTTGTGACTATATTCCTGACTAATCGACAGTGAAGCTCTTTGGAAAGGATAGTCTCCTTGTCCAGCACACTGTTTTTCAAAAAAGGTGCTTCTTGATTGCTCCAACTCTGTATCTGTGTATAGGGCATACTGTGGGCTGACAAGCTGTACAGTTCTGGTGGCACCATGTTGGTCTCTTGGGTTTGGAGAGGGGTGGGGGGTGGAGGGGATAGGGGGTGGAGGGCAGGGGGCAACTGATTAATCGTCAGGGCCGATTTCAAGTTTTCATAACAATCGGTAATCTGCATTTTTGGATGCTGATTATGGCCTATTACACTGCACTCAATAGGCAGACTGCGTGGCAGGCTGACCACCTGTTACGCTTGTGCAGCAAGGAGCCAAGGTAAGTTGCTAGCTAGCATTAAACTTATCTTCCAAAAAACAATCAATCTTAACATAATCACTAGTTAACTACACATGGTTTATGATATTACTAGTTTAACTAGCTTGTCCTGCACTGCAAATAATCAATGTGGTGCCTGTTAATTTATCATCGAATCACAGCCTACTTCGCCAAACGGGTGATCATTTAACAAGCACGTTTATGAAAAAAGCACTATCGTTGCGCCAATGTACCTAACCATAAACATGAATGCCTTTCTTAAAATCAATACACACGTATATATTTTTTAAACCTGCATATTTAGCTAAAAGTATCAAGGCACAAGGCGAGACCCAAATTCAGACACAGGAGGCAGATGGTATGAGTCTTACAATGTTAATTAATCCAAAGGGGTAGGCAAGAGAATGGTCGCGGACAGGCAAAAAGGTCAAAACCAGATCAGAGTCCAGGAGATACAGAGTGGCAGATAGGCTCGTGGTCAAGGCAGGCAGAATGGTCAGGCATGTGGGTACAAAGTCCAGAAACAGGCAAGAGTCAAAAGCGGGAGGACTAGAAAAAGGAGATTGCAAAAAGCAGGAGAAGAGGAAAAACGCTGGTTGACTTGGAAACATACCAGACGAACTGACACAGAGAGACAGGAAACACAGGGATAAATACACTGGGAAAACAAGATAAACTGACACAGAAAAACAGGAAACACAGGGATAAATACACTGGGGAAAACAAGTGACACCTGGAGGGGGTGGAGACAATAACAATGACAGGTGAAACAGATCAGGGTGTGACAAAAAGGAATTCATGTTAGCAGGCAATATTAACTAGGGAAATTGTGTCACTTCTCTTGCGTTCTGTGCAAGCAGAGTCAGGGTATATGCAGCAGTTTGGGCCGCCTGGCTCATTGCGAACTGTGTGAAGACCATGTCTTCCTAACAAAGACCATAATTAATTTGCCAGAATTTTACATAATTGTGTCATAACATTGAAGGTTGTGCAATGTAACAGCAATATTTAGACTTCTGGATGCCGGTTCCATATTTCACTGAAATTATAGTTTCCGAATTTGACCATATTAATGACCTAAGGCTCGTATTTCTGTGTTTATTATATTATAATTAAGTCTATGATATGAAAATATCTATGATATGATAATTGATTGAACAGTCTGACTGTGCGGTAGGCAGCAACAGGCTCGTAAACATTCAATCAAACAGCACTTTCCTGCGTTTGCCAGGAGCTCTTCGCAATGCTTGAAGCACAGCTCTGTTTATGACTTCAAGCCTGTCAACTCCCGAGATTAGGCTGGCAATACTATAGTGCCTATAAGAACATCCAATAGTCAAAGGTATATGAAATACAAATGGTAAAGAGAGAAATAGTCCTATAATTCCTATAATAACTACAACCTAAAACTTCTTAACTGGGAATATTGAAGACTCGTGTTAAAATTAACCACCAGCTTTCATATGTTCTCATGTTCTGTGCAAGGAACTTAAACATTTGCTTTTTTACATGGCACATAGTGCACTTTTACTTTCTTCTCCAACACTTTTACTTTCTTCTCCAACACTGTGTTTTTCTATTATTTTAACCAAATTGAACATGTTTCATTATTTATTCGAGACTAAATTGATTTGTATTTATGCATTATAATAACTTAGAATAAAAGAATAACAATTCATTCAGTACTGTAATTGTCATTATTACAAATATACAGTGGATGCTTATATTAGCAGCTGAAAAACATATTTAACTACATGGTAAATAGTTAAGTAATTAGCAACTAATACATAGTTTATAGATGCAAAGTGTCATGCTGATATAGGTTATGAGACATTAGTATACTGTCTTCCCTTTCCAGTTAATGCAGGAATGATTTACCAAGCTAGCTAATGTTAGCTAACAAAATTAGACTATCACTACCAGTATATCATTAACATTGACGTTAAGTAAACTCGCCTCCCTGCGGACCTGGCATCCTTTCACTCCCTCCTCTCTACATTTTCCTCTTCTGTCTCTGCTGCTAAAGCCACTTTCTACCACTCTAAATTCCAAGCATCTGCCTCTAACCCTAGGAAGCTCTTTGCCACCTTCTCCTCCCTCCTGAATCCTCCTCCCCCTCCTCCCTCTCTGCAGATGACGTCAACCATTTTGAAAAGAAGGTCGACGACATCCGATCCTCGTTTGCTAAGTCAAACGACACCGCTGGTTCTGCTCACACTGCCCTACCCTGTGCTCTGACCTCTTTCTCCCCTCTCTCTCCAGATGAAATCTCGCGTCTTGTGACGGCCGGCCGCCCAACAACCTGCCCGCTTGACCCTATTCCCTCCTCTCTTCTCCAGACCATTTCCGGAGACCTTCTCCCTTACCTCACCTCGCTCATCAACTCATCCCTGACCGCTGGCTACGTCCCTTCTGTCTTCAAGAGAGCGAGAGTTGCACCCCTTCTGAAAAAACCTACACTAGATCCCTCCGATGTCAACAACTACAGACCAGTATCCCTTCTTTCTTTTCTCTCCAAAACTCTTGAACGTGCCGTCCTTGGCCAGCTCTCCCGCTATCTCTCTCAGAATGACCTTCTTGATCCAAATCAGTCAGGTTTCAAGACTAGTCATTCAACTGAGACTGCTCTTCTCTGTATCACGGAGGCCCTCCGCACTGCTAAAGCTAACTCTCTCTCCTCTGCTCTCATCCTTCTAGACCTATCGGCTGCCTTCGATACTGTGAACCATCAGATCCTCCTCTCCACCCTCTCCGAGTTGGGCATCTCCGGCGCGGCCCACGCTTGGATTGCGTCCTACCTGACAGGTCGCTCCTACCAGGTGGCGTGGCGAGAATCTGTCTCCTCACCACGCGCTCTCACCACTGGCGTCCCCCAGGGCTCTGTTCTAGGCCCTCTCCTATTCTCGCTATACACCAAGTCACTTGGCTCTGTCATAACCTCACATGGTCTCTCCTATCATTGCTATGCAGACGACACACAATTAATCTTCTCCTTTCCCCCTTCTGATGACCAGGTGGCGAATCGCATCTCTGCATGTCTGGCAGACATATCAGTGTGGATGACGGATCACCACCTCAAGCTGAACCTCGGCAAGACGGAGCTGCTCTTCCTCCCGGGGAAGGACTGCCCATTCCATGATCTCGCCATCACGGTTGACAACTCCATTGTGTCCTCCTCCCAGAGCGCTAAGAACCTTGGCATGATCCTGGACAACACCCTGTCGTTCTCAACTAACATCAAGGCGGTGGCCCGTTCTTGTAGGTTCATGCTCTACAACATCCGCAGAGTACAACCCTGCCTCACACAGGAAGCAGCGCAGGTCCTAATCCAGGCACTTGTCATCTCCCGTCTGGATTACTGCAACTCGCTGTTGGCTGGGCTCCCTGCCTGTGCCATTAAACCCCTACAACTCATCCAGAATGCCGCAGCCCGTCTGGTGTTCAACCTTCCCAAGTTCTCTCACGTCACCCCGCTCCTCCGCTCTCTCCACTGGCTTCCAGTTGAAGCTCGCATCCGCTACAAGACCATGGTGCTTGCCTCCAGGCTCTGATCAGGCCCTACACCCAAACAAGGGCACTGCGTTCATCCACCTCTGGCCTGCTCGCCTCCCTACCACTGAGGAAGTTCAGTTCCTGCGCAGCCCAGTCAAAACTGTTCGCTGCTCTGGCCCCCCAATGGTGGAACAAACTCCCTCACGACGCCAGGACAGCGGAGTCAATCACCACCTTCCGGAGACACCTGAAACCCCACCTCTTTCAGGAATACCTAGGATAGGATAAAGTAATCCTTCTCACCCCCTTAAAATATTTAGATGCACTATTGTAAAGTGGCTGTTCCACTGGATGTCTTAAGGTGAACGCACCAATTTGTAAGTCGCTCTGGATAAGAGCGTCTGCTAAATGACTTAAATGTAATGTAAATGTAAGTACTTTAAACCAAAAGATAGCTTGCACTAATGAAAGTAATATTAACGTCTAATTGTCGCCCATTTTGAAAATCTTAGTTACATTCATCTTTGCTTGACTAGAAACGATCATTTAGCTTCGCCGTCTTTGGCGCCCTTTCTATTTATTTTCTATTGTCAACAGAAAGGACGCCAAAGACGGGGAAGCTAAATAATCGACGGTGTCAGTCATTAGGGCACATTTACACCTTAACACTATTTCTGACAATAAAGCATTGTCAATCTAACCAAAGTTCAAGTGTTTTCAACGAATGTCCGTTCTTGCAGTTATTAACTGCTAACAGTCAATGTTGCCTAGTTAAAATCAGCATGCTAACTTGGTTTGCCAACATTCCAATGCAAATGAACGTTTAAATTTTGTATTTATTTCACCTTTATTTAACCAGGTAGGCTAGTTGAGAACAAGTTCTCATTTGCAACTGCGACCTGGCCAAGATAAAACAAAGCACTTCGACACATACAACACAGTTACACATGGAATAAACAAACATACAATCAATAATACAGTAGAAAAATATATATACAGCATGTGCAAATGAGGTAGGATGAGAGAGGTAAAGGCAATAAATAGGCCATGGTGGTTTGTAATTACATTATAGCAATTAAACACTGGAATGGTAGGATGTGCAGAAGATGTGCAAGTTGAGATACTGGGGTGCAAATGAGCAAGATAAATAAATACAGTATGGGGATGAGGTAGATTGGATGGGCTATTTACAGATGAGCTATGTACAGGTGGAGTGATCTGTGAGCTGCTCTGACAGCTGGTACTTAAAGCTAGTGAGGGAGGTAAGAATGTCCAGCTTCAGAGATTTTTGCAGTTTGTTCCAGTCATTGGCAGCAGAGAACTGGAAGGAGAGGCGGCCAAAGTAAGAATTGGCTTTGGGGGTGACCAGTGAGATATACCTGCTGGAGCGCGTGCTACGGGTGGGTGATGCTATGGTGACCAGTGAGCTGAGATAAGGCGGGCTTTACCTAGCAGAGACTTGTAGATGACCTGGAGCCAGTGGGTTTGGCGACAAGTATGAAGCGAGGGCCAGTCAAGAGATCATACAGGTCGCAGTGGTGGGTAGTATATGGGGCTTTGGTGACAAAACAGATGGCACTGTGATAGACTGCATCCAATTTGTTGAGTAGAGTGTTGGAAGCTATTTTGTAAATGACATCGCCAAAGTCGAGGATCGGTAGGATGGTCAGTTTTACGAGGGTATGTTTGGCAGCATGAGTGAAGGATGCTATGATGCGAAATAGGAAGACAATTCTAGATTTAATTTTGGATTGGAGATGTGAGTCTGGAAGAAGAGTTTACAGTCTAACCAGACACCTAGGTATTTGTAGTTGTCCACATATTCTAAGTCAGAACCGTCCAGAGTAGTGATGCTGGATGCTGAAGTGCATGCATTTAGTTTTACTTGCATTTAAAAGCAGTTGGAGGCCACGGAAGGAGAGTTGTATGGTATTGAAGCTCGTCTTGAGGTTAGTTAAACACAGTGTCCAACGAAGGTCCAGAGGTATACAGAATGATGTTGTCTGCGTAGAGGTGGATCAAATAATCACCAGCAGAACGAAATCATTGATATATACGTTAGCTAACGTTAGCTTGCTAAGGAGAAAGGTATATGGGGTATAAACAAATTAACATGACCTTTCAATACTGCGGTTGATATATGATCCATGCCCGGATATGTGTCATCCATTCCATCTTCATTCATGGTGTTGTTAGATGACTCAAAGATTTGGACCATATTTGACTTTTTATTTATAGGCCTCCCTTACGTAGCTAGATAATGTGATGAACGTAAGTCAGTTAAGCAATATCACAGGAGGGAATATGTGCTGAATATCAGCACGGCTGTGATTGCGGCCGAGTGCCGAAGATAATAATATTCAGTATAACAGAACGACCTTGAGTGAGATATTGCTTTTATCCAACAGTTCTACAAGCGCCATTTATTAGTTAACAGATTATGATTGGTTAATTTATTTAATAATTTATTTGGCTCCACCAACACACATAGTTCCACAACTGGACTGGGACTGGAATGTTGCCAAGCACCACATAAACATTTTCCTGCACACTAGCTTGCTACTTTGTGTAGGTCTACACGTTACTGCCCTCTCCTGACAACCAATTTAACTCATATATTATTTGTGGAAATATGTTCAGCTTTGCTGTGTGAGGTTTGTTACAATCTAAGATAGATAACGATCGTTAATGTAATTCATTGTAATGATCGTCTGTGGTGGAAGAAGGTGAGGACCAAAGCGCAGCATGGTAAGTGTTCATGTTTTTTAATAAAGTAATGAACACTGAACAAAACAATAAACGTAAAGTAATCAAACCGAAACAGTCCCGTGTGGCACCAACACTAACACGGAAAATAAACACACACAACTCAAAAGTGAAACCAGGCTCCCTAAGTATGATTCTCAATCAGGGACAACGATTGACAGCTGCCTCTGATTGAGAACCATACCAGGCCGAACACAGCAATCCCAAATCAATAGAAAAAAGAACATAGACAACGCACCCAACTCACGCCCTGACCATACTAAAACAAAGACATGATAAAAAGAACTAAGGTCAGAACGTGACATTAATGGTTATTAGAACACCTGTAAAGCGGAGTAATGTATAGTTAAAAGTCCCAGTGCTGTTATACTCTACTCCAATCAAATTACTTGGTCGTATTATAAATACTTGTGAACATCATGTTCAGTTCTTTTCGCCCTTTTCATCGAAAGCAGTGGGAAGGTTTTACTTGTGTTTGCTTTTAGTAATGTTCAAGATGCTTTGGCAGTGCGTTATCTGCTGCACTTGTATTACTTTTTAATTGAAGCTGTTATTGAGCCATAGAAATAGATTGCACAGTTGCAGCCCTGATTTCTAGTTGCTCTGTGGTATTGATGGATGCACTGAGGAATATAGAGTGTAAAATTCCTTCTATCGTAAAGAGAAGACACCTTCAACACCTACTTGAAGGCACCCGACCAGGTGAACAGCCATCGGAGGAAAGCCAAGTACCACCGGAACAAGTAAGTAGCTAGCTAGGATTTGTTTTTGTTTTCTGTATTTTAAATAATTATTTAATTGACGGACAATACACAAACCAAAGTCATACTGTCCATAGGCTATTCGATAATTTTAGCTAAAATGACTCTTATGGCTAAAGCTGGGTTCATGTGAAAATAATCAATGATAAATAGAGGAACAAAACACTTAAGTAGCTCTATTGGTGAAATTAATACAATTTCAAATAATAATCTGTTTCTTTGATATGTGGTACACAGGACAACATTCAACCCAATCAGCTTCCAGCTAACTCCAACATCACATATCAGCAACTCCATACACATGACTCGGATGAAGGGCAAAGGGGCATTGACCAACATGGAGCTGTCACAGTGCAACAAGTAAGTTACTCTTTTGGTGGCAATCTACTGAAATTGACAATATTTTTTTAAGTACTTGGTTATACTAATAGCATTCATAGTCAGTCTTCGCAACCACTAATCCTGTCACAAACATTATACTTGTCATGAACTAGTAATGTCCAGTCTGCACATGTCAGGATACTACATTCAATGTCAAAAAAAATGTAGGATCTGACAACACATGCCAATGCTTTTGTGGTAAATGCCAGAGCCAAGCATCGTCTCTCACAGGTAAGATGCTTTGTCTGAACAGAGCACAGCATTTGGTTAGTTACATTATGCAGAGCATTTTGTAGTAGTTCAGTGATGGTTGAGTTCATTCTCAGTGCTAGGTTGTCCACCTTACTATTGTTGATCCCTTATGTCCTTATGTTAATGAATATGTCATAAGCAAAATCTGCATATCATAAGTATACAT